>NC_052510.1:49730425-50042579 GCF_014356525.2 Nilaparvata lugens | reverse complement strand
AATCGAATTATTTATCATAAATCAGCTGTCGAGTTGACTATGAATTGCATGCCATGACACAGTAATTCAATATATCAATGTAACTTGGTAAAAAATTAGCAGCTGTGTAGACTATAAATTACATGCCTCATTGAATGCAATTTTTATGCACTATTAAATAGGATGCAAGGAACTTGTAACAGCTCGTCTGGGCGCCTAGATGTCTTCTGTTTTCTCGCGCTAAATTCGGAAAGCGTTATATGATAATTAAATCTTGTGTAAGCATGATCTGATCAAATAAATAGTTAGTGTATCAGTGTGGATGTGCTCATGGTTTGGGACGTCGTTATAACTGCGCGAGGTCTACTGTTCACAGAACTACTAGTTATTTGATATCAATTCATTTCTACTTACATTGCTAGGTCTGATGGGGCCTATGGCGAACACTGGTAAACATATACAAGAAAATAATAGATTCCTTTTTAATGAAAAATATTCATTGTTATGGATGTAACATATCTTGTTGGCATAGAGTTAGCCATTTGATTCATAGAGCCTGTGCCGACAAGAGACTATGTAAATTTACAAAATGTAAGTGAATTTCAGGATGTAGAACCACCATTACAACTCACGTTGATCCAATCCAAGATTAGCAAATTGCCAGCAGACTGGATGGCAGTCGTTTTAGGAAAATTGAAGAGGAAATCACACAGCATGGCTATCTATAGAGATTCACTTCAAACTGTCAGTATTCCTCATAGTAAACATTCACTCTCCACATTCAACTAATGCTGCCAGTCCAAAGAATTTTACTCTAGTGAGATTCACTTTGATTTGTCAGTATTATTTATTGAATAAAATTCATGCTATCTATGCAACTAATGCTGACAGATGCTGGCGGCGGCAGTCAGACAGCTGACCAATTTGTCGTCACGCGAGCGTTTTGAGCGCGCTTGATTCGTCCTAACGGATGTTTGGTCGCCATTTTGTGCTCTTCTTGTCTTTCCTCTCCCAAAAAACAAAGAGCGCTAAACAGCTGGTCTGTTCCAACAATTGGTTTCATGCTTCAGGATAACTTACTAGTGGAACGTGTTACGTCGTTCCGCCCATGCTGCCCTGTCATCGGCACGAAAACTTCGGATAAAACTTCCGTCAATCGGATCTTACATTGAATTTGTTCAACCTGATCAATCTCCTTAGATTTGTGAATTTGTTCAATTCTGTACATTTTGTTAATCTGACAGTATACTTCTGTCTTATTTCACAAATGAGAATTGTTTTTCTCTATTATTTGCTCTATTGTTTTTTCTTATTGTATTTTTTGTGTGTTGTAAATAAATTGAATCGAATTGCTTTAGTGTTTACAAGTTTGTGTTTCTTCAATGGTTCCAAATTTTCTTTAATAACTCAATATTATTCGTTACAAGTTGTAATTGAGAGGAATATTTCTAATTCATTAATTTATTAATTCAAGCCATCCAAATCCAAAATTTATAGTTTTCATGTTTATTTTGGTCTACAATTTTATAAAAATTGTACAAGTGAAATTCTAACCTTATCTTGGACTTTACCACCTATAAATTCGGAAGAAAAATAGCACAAGGACTACCTTATTATTATTTTATCTACCAATGTTATTACATTAGTGTCATTTGCATTGTAAATAAATGAATGACAATTATCTGTCAATGACAGTCCGAACAATATTATTTTGTCGAAACTCATTTCATTCAATGTAGCTCTATGAGATATGACATTAATTGAACCCCAATTTTGCGAAATGCTACAAGCATTAATAGCTTCTATTAATGGGATACAAAGATATCCTGCGTTATAAATTGAATGAAATACCTGTCAAATTCTCAATCCACTTTCAATACATTGTATCGGATCATTTGAAAAAATTTGTTGAGGTCGGTATTATTGTGTTAGAAGTCATAATATGAGTTTCAATTTGACATTTTATGAGACTATGCTGTGTCAGTGAGTAGGGTTGGATTATATCCTCCAATTCTTGCTGCAAAATTGGATACAAAAATTTGCTGCAGTATCGCAAATAGTGAGTCAGCATCAATGCGGTTGAAGCCGTCCGGCTGATCCATGCGGTGTCTGCCGTATTAGGGCTTAATTCCTGTTCATATATATGGGACAATTCACACGATCCGGTGGATTCAGCGTGCGCCGAGACCGGATAATAGAGACCATGCTAATAATTATTTACTGGCTCTGGTCGCGACATAGCTGCATCAGTTTGGCTAGTTTAATCCTAGAGCGCTAATCTCTGTGGATGATAACCTGTTCCCAGGTCAGGCATAGAGCTATTGGTTGAGAGAGACGAATAAAGGAAGAGAGGAGAAGGGAGGGAATAGTGAGAATGAATGAGGGAGAACTGACAGTGGATAGTAGGAGAGATGGAGAGAAGATTGGAAGAAGAAGTTAAAATGAGAAGGATTTGAAGAGAGGAGATGGATTTGTGGAGAAGAGAAGAATTTGAAGAGAGAGTAGGATTTGTAGTGGTCAGAGAGCGTGCATGATAAAGAGAGAAAAAATATAGTACACCAGTGGAATAGATAGAGAGAAACAATCGAGAGATCAGGACAGAAACGATAACAGAGAGAGAGAGAGAAAAGAGAGAGAAAAGAGAGAGAGAGAGTGATTATGAGAAGGGTTTGAAGAGTGATCAAGTGGATGAAACTATGGTCTAATACCTCTCAACTTGTTTAAGCTCCACAACTATAAACTATTAACATACCCACGCTCCATAATGCACCGAATATCAGCATCAAATGCTGTGAACAAGAAGTGTTAATTGCTCAATAATTGGTTGATGGCTTCATAAAACTATCACATTCCGGAATAAACCCTCTGAATCGTCATCAATGATTTCAAAGTTCTGTTCCAGATTAAATTCTGTTTCAGTCTGTTTGACTGCTTTATTGTAGAACCATTCACTTGTCGATTCAGTTATAGCTGCTGGTGTTCATGATTGGTCAATGGATTTTCTGAGCAGAGACAGACTAGTCTTTATTATCAACTCTCTTTCCCACTCTCTCTCTCTTTGGTAGAGCGTTAGTGGGAAGGACATTTTTAATATTCTTTCCGAAGAATGGACATTGATATGTCCAAAGATCCACCATGTGGATGCATAAAAATATTATCTATAGTTATACCAAATTGCTTTTTCATATCATATACATTTCAATAATATTTTTTTTAGTAAAAATAATGTATATTATGTTAATTCATCTATAATTTTGCTGTATCGTAAGCTGTTATATACGTATAAGTGTATATATTCTATTCACTCTAATCTACATAAATAAAGTACTCAATCAATCAATCTCCCTTCCTTATGGATCAATCTAATGATCTCAAATTTCGGGAGAAGAATGTTCAAGCCACAAGACTTGACCTATTATTGACCTCTCCCAAATGTTGTTTATTTACATCCAGTTTCATTTGTAGCTTACAGTTGAATCATGAATGGAAAATTGACCACATGGTTCCTTTCCCAATCATTCATGTGTTGAGAATGATATTGTGATTTTCAATGTATAAAATAAATTAATAAATAAAGCATCCTTTTCATTCAGAAATCTAATAATATCTGATTCATCAGCTTATCAATCACATCATTTGTATAAAGTGCACCTAGGGTCAAGCCACATTGGGCATATTCCCAGTCGGCACAAAAAGACTGAAAGCTCTCCGATTGGCTCTACAGGGAGCTCACTCGATACACCAACCCAATCAGCCAATGGGAGAGCTTCAGGTCATGTGGTGCCAACTGAAAAAAACGATTTGTATGATTCAGCCCTTATTGGTGATAACAATACGTTGATATTTTATCATTAGTATATATTTTTGTGCATGTATTTAAAAAAACCTTGTGCAAGAATAAGTTTAAAAATCCTACTTTCCCCTGAAAGTCACTGAATGTGAATGAAACTATAAGAATTGAGAGTGTCATGAGTTCTATTATAGATAATACTTTCCTTTTGGTTTCAATACTTCACGGATTTTGGTGAATGGTCATTGTTGATCCCTCAAATTCTGGTGTCATGAGTTCTATTATAGAGAGAGATTTCCTGATGTTTCACAAAGTTACATTTTAGAATGTCATCATTCAAGATCTTCTTAAAAAAATCTGGTGTGGCGCACTCACACAACTTTCCCTGCAGTTATGAAAATTGATCACGTGACGCTAGTGTTCCCGCGCATCTCAAGTCTACTATTCAAAGATTTGAACTTTATAACTTTAATCAAAATCGTTGGAGACGTTCGAGAAAATCGCAAAAACCCTGTTTTTGACAACATTTTCGCCATTTTAGCCGCCATCTTGAATCGCATTCGATCGAAATTGTTCGTGTCGGATCCTTATATTTTAAGGACCTTACGTTCCAAATTTCAAGTCATTCCGTTAATTGGGATATGAGATATCGTGTACACAGACGCACATACACTAATACACACTAATACACACACACACACACACACACACACATACACACACACACACACACACACACACACACACACACACACACACACACACACACACACACACACACACACACACACACACACACACACACACACACACACACACACACACATATATACCACTTTTTTGGACTCAGGGGACCTTGAAACGTTTTTTATTTTTCTTGGAGTACCTTAATTTTTCTCGGAAAGCAATACTTTCCTTACCTATGGTAATAGGGCAAGGAAAGTAAAAAGGGTAATTGGAGGGATCTTTATCAGATCTATCATAAATCAATCATGAATAAATAGCATGATGAATTCGGTTATTGACTCCCATAACACAATGTTTTATCATTCTTTCCCACTGTGCCTCCGTATCGATTTATTCCCTAACAGTGATGGCAAATTCGATTTTCCGGAAGCACCACATCTGTTCCATCGAATCTCAGTCTCCCAAACAAATTAAAACCCGAAACTATTCCAGCCGACTTCTCGCAGAAGCTGTTCCTATCATCTACACAACAAAGCAGCAGCATTTGATAAAGAGGCTAAAGAACTCCGCCATGAAAGCAACTCGATAAAATACGTCGCCCGGCCACCGAATAAGTCAGCTATTTCTCTCCAAACAAGATATACATCAAGTTGGAGACATGGCTGGCCCAGTCTGTGTGTGTCCGGATACAGGCCAGAGAAAAATGGACGGGGAAATCGAAGAAGAGAGTAGTGAAGAAAAAGAAAAATTGGTAGAGGAAGGAGAAGAGGAAAAAAAAGTAGTAGAGGATGGAAGAGACAGGAGGAAATGAAGAGGAAGAAAAAGAACAAGCAGTAGTAGATGATGGAGAGGACAGAAGAAGATGAGGAGGAAGAAGAAGAAGAAGAAGAAAAAGGAGAAGAAGAATAAGAAGAAGAGGAGGATGAAGAAGAAGGAGAAGAGGAGGAGGAGCAGAGAAAGAGAATGATGAAGAGGAAAAAGAGAAAAATAAAAATGGAATAGAGGAAATAAAAGAAGGAAGAGTAGAAAAAGGGTAAATGAGAAGAAAAAGATGACATGAGAATAACAATAAAGGAAACAAGAAGACATGTAAGAAAGAGATGGAAAAGAAGAATAAGCAGCAGAGGAATACAGGAGATAACAGATATAAAACAAGATGGATACAGTAGAATGATAATGAGAAAAGAAAGAGAAAGGAGAAGTTCAGTAGGAGCAGAAAGAGACAGAAGGATAATAATGATGATAATTATAAGAAGATGATGAAGAGGACGAAGGAAAAAAAGAGAAATAAGGAGAGGAAAAGAAGGAGAAGAGGTGGAAGAATAGGGGAAACTGGAAGAAAAACATGACATGATGATAATAAGGAAATCAAGAAAAAGTGAAAGATAGTGAAGGAGAAAAAGAATAAGCAGCAGAGAAATACAGGAGAAAATAGATAGAAAAACCAGAATACAGTAGAATAAGAAGATCAACAAAAAGAGGAAAAAGAAGAAGGATATAAAGATGAACATGAATACAGAAATAGATGAAGAAGAAGACAAGAGAACAAGGAGAGGACAAGGAAAGGAGAAGGAGGATAGGAAGAAGAAGAGGGAAAGAAGTGGTGGAGGAGCAGCAGAGAGAGACAGAAAAATGATTATGATGATAATTATAAGAAAATGATGTAGAGGAAGAAGATAAAAATGGAAATGGAAGAGAGAAGAAAGAAGAATACGATGTAGGGGAATAAGGTTAAATGAGGAGAGAAAGATGACATGAGAATAATAATAAAGAAGTTTAAGAGAGAGTGGGCAAAGAAGAATAAGCAGCAGAAGAATACAGGAGAAAACTGATATGAATACAGTATATAGGAAGAAGAAGAGGGAAAGAACTAGTAGTAGATGAAGAAGATAATGATAATGGAGATGAAAAAATAGAAGAAGCAGGAGGAAAATGAAAAGCTTCAAGAGATGCGCGTGTACGTATGTTTGTGGGTGGGTGGAAAGAAGGAAGGGAGCGCAGAGAAAGAGAGAGAGTGAGAGTTTTTTTGCCTGGGGAGATGAAGTGAAGTGCAGAGACGAGAAGAGAAAAGCAAAGAGAGATGTATGAGGATTGATAACAGCCGCGGGCCAAGGCAAGGCAAGGCTGTCACCCTGTCTGCCTCTTGGTCGCCAATCATTTGATGCATGACGCCAAATCTAATCCATTCTCCTTTGACCAGCTACTAGAACACTTTTCCTGCTCTCTTCAGCGTTTTCCTTCATCCGTGCTTTCACGGTCCACTCCACTTGCAACTCTTCTTTCATCTTATCGTTTGTGTACTCTCTCACTCACTCCATCTCTCTCTCACTCTCTTTCTGTATCTATCTCTCTCTCGTCTCTCTACCTTCCTTTACTGCTCACTCTCTCTCTCTTTTCTTCTCACTCCTCCTGTCTATTTCTAGATTGGCCAGCATCCATCTGCCAGTTCATTGTTCCGTTTCAAAGATTGTCAAGGTCATCCGTGCGCTCTATGCACTCATGATTCTTGGAAGCGGTGTGCAATACTCCTGGAGCTTTTCTCACCTGTGAATGAAAAATAAATAAGATTCAATTCTTCAGTATTTTCCATCACAACTTGGAGTGGAAATTTGCATTACAGTCTTTATAAATGGAATTTGTGTGAAATTTCGTGGAATGTTCACAATGATCTGAGAATGATATACTAGAGAGGGGGTGACCACTGGTAGGTATCCATTATCAAATCTGGTGGAGGGAGGGCATATAAAAGGTGTAGCATCTGAATTTTTGTGTAATTTTACCAATTTTAGGAGGATGGGTATGTCCAGTGGTTGAGTGGGTGGGTAGGCACCCCTGATGTAGAGACTCTTCTTAATAAGATTAATGAATAGTGTATTGTCAACACAACAATGAGATTTTATTCTCAAGAGCATAGACTCTATAGTGAGGTCCACGTTATAATGGTAGTGTTTGATTTGCAATGGTATTGCTATCCTTGTCTATCATTGAACAAAGCGGATAGTGCTATCTCTTTCTCTGTTGCCAGATCGATTTTTAACAATGTAGAATTGATAATTAATTAACAAAATATTCATGTCTAATCTTGAAAATCTTGATAATCTTAATCATGAAATTATTGAAGAATATAATTTCTTGCTTGGTAAGATATTCTTGATTATTTTAAACCAGAATGAGTAGTTGCCCGAACGAAGTGAGGTCCAAGATTCAAGTCGACGGTTTGGCATTTCTCTTAATGTTAAAATATTTATATGTTTATATATTTATATGTTGCACATTTACGGCGAAACGCGGTAATAGTTTCCATGGAATTTGACAGGTATGTTCCTTCTTAAATTGCGCGTCGACGTATATACAAGGTTTTTGCAGATTTTGCATTTCAAGGATAATATAATAGGAAGAAGGAGCCTCCTTCATACGCCAATATTAGAGTAAAAACCAGACTATAGAATTATTCATCATAAATCAGCTGACAAGTGATTACACAGATGTGTGGAGAAGCCAGTCTATTACTGTATTTGTATAAGGTCTATAGTTTCAATCAAAGACATTAAAGAGGTATGTATCTTCAAGCTGGGTTTACACCAAAGTTATTAACAAAATGGTTATAACTCAATCCTTATAGATTCGATTAGATTGAACGGAAGTTGACAAACACATAAGCTCATCATGTGTATGATAAGTTATGTTCAATCTAATATAATCTAAAAGGATTGAGTTATTAACATTTTCTTAATAAATTTGGTCTAATCGCAGCTTTAAGGTCTTTGGTTTCAATATTTTGTTTTGCAGTCATGGTATTATTATGCGAGCCTATCAGTATCAATATTCTCACATTCGAAAAAACTAGTTTAATAGGTGAATGAAAATAAACAAATGAACTTAATAATACTGGAGAAATAATAATATTTTTGATTCTAAAAATTAATTTTCATCAGATAGAAAGATCATCACGAAACTGGATGAATTATATCGTATGAAATACAAATTCAAACTTGAACTGAGTTTGTTAACATTTAAAACAGTTGACATCTGGTACTGTGGATGAGAATACTGCGTGAGGTCTACTGTTCACAGAACCACTAGTTAATATTATATTAATAAACCTATATTAGCTGCCGTCTATAGAAGGCATTGACAAGACAGAGGTTTGGCAACGTTTTTCTCCTTTCTCCACTGTCATTATAACGTGGACCTCACTATAGTAGACATTTTGTAAGATACAAATAGATTCATACACCATCACGGTACCATGGATACATTCTCTGCAATTTTATTTCATGGAATTAATTACCTCAGTTCTCCATGAATGCATGGAGAAATAAATTCTGTGGCAATTCTAATATTCGTCCTATCTCGTAATAAAGTCTTGTGGGCGTTATCCTGACCTGAAGGAAAAGCTCCACCCACAGGGAAAAGTGAAACAAAAATGTAACAGACTCTCACTTTTCCTCAACAAATGATGACAAAAAATGCTTCTCAATCTAAAAAGCAAAACTCTCACATTAATATTTGCACCTTCCCTATTCATGTAAGAAAGCGACTCTCTTAATTTGAAAGTGTTGCACGAGCGACCTTTGATGAGGAATCACGTTGCCAGTTGCCAGGTTGGGTTGCCTACAGTTTAGCAATTTGATAATTCGATATTGCATTTGAAAGGTCTCCATTATGGAAGCCAAGAAGCAATGCTAGCTCTAACACGAGAACCGAATGGAACGATTGCTTTGGAGGCAAATCATGCGCGAAAATATAATGAATGTCGATTGATGGAGTCGGAGAACTCGATGACTTGTTGTGCTGAGGAGGGGGGTGGGAGAATGCTCAGTCTGGGGCACCAGGGGGGAAAAGGGGTTCTCCAGTAGTACCTATTCTCTTTGGGCCCAATTTTCCCAGTGGAACGAGCATTTTCCATTAGACTTCAACAGGGAAATTCAAGTACCGGGAAAACCGCGACGTTTAAAAATTCAATTGCCTGTTATATACGATCGAATAGAGACTGAATAAGCTATTTCGGTTGACGTATTCTCAACATGCCTTGAGTCGTGTGTTCCTACAGAATAGCTGTGGAACTGATTGGTGGTTTAACCAGTCTACATATAAAATGTCAAATTCAGATTGAAGGAATGATTAGAAAATGTGGGAAATGTTCACCTCTATGATTGAATATCATTCAAATTTTGTTCAAATTGATTATATTTTTGAAGAGGCCACATTTTACAATACATACCACTGAAAATCACTCCTCTAATATGGAACAAGTCCTTGTTTAGAGGAGGAGTCGATACAACAACAATAATAGCTACAGTACAAGAAAAGTAGAAGTTGACTTTCCACAGCAGCACGAAAATATAAACTATTACCAACATATACAACAACTCACCAAAGAAAAACTAATAGATTTACAATGGATACAATAATTGAATATTCTGGAAGATCAACAATAAGAGAATACAAAAATTGTTCCAATTTGATAAAATAATTCTCAGCAAAAATCAAAGTATTGCATACAATTTTCGGATTTTCGTATTTTTATTCTAATATAGAACGAAATTGCATTGATTCGTGCTTAAAATTTTTATGAGCTTCATAATTCGGCTAATTCAGCTTTCCATAATAAACAAGTATATTACCATTGATACTAATCTGTGTAAATTGAATACCCTGGTGAAACTACCTTAGAGGCTTTCCTTATATCAGACGGTATTCTTCAAATAAATTAGACGATAAGTGATTCTATAGTAACTCATAAATGAAAGAAAGTTTTTGTTGAGAGCGAACTTTTCTCAAATGAAATGGAAACATTCTAGCTCTCTGTCTTCAATGAGCGATGAGTTCCAAAAATTATCGGAATTTTGAGAGAAAATCAATATTTTTGGAATCAATATACCATCAGAAGTATAAAGAAAACACACAGAGCAGACATATTAGTCCATTCAGTATATACATTGGTGCTTGCAATATTATATTGGAGTTCTTATTCTCCAATAATTATGTTGTTTGGTTACTTAAGAGAAGTCCAGAACCAATTCTCTCATACGAAATTTCCTTGTGCTAAACACAAAGTGCCTCAAAAACCACGTATTTTTGGTTCATTTTCGAGTTTTCAGCTATTTCCTCCAAATCAAGCCATCGGACAGAGAAATTCGCTGTTTGCGCGTTTTTCTTAGATTATAAAGTTTTGAATAGGATGAAATATTATTCTGAGCTCTCTATCTCCAATGAGCGTTGAGTTACATTTTTCTTCAAATGATTGATATTCCAAGAAGAAAATAAATTTTTAGAAATTCCAGTTCCAAATCAACAATATCTGAATGTAAATTTCTAATCAAATCGAATTTGAATCAATTTATTTGGCAATTTCAGCAATATAGAAATTTCAATAAGAGAAGCATATCACCTCGATTTCAGATCAATCATAAGTGAATAAAACATGAACAAAAATAATAATAATCATTTACTGTTTTGGTACTCGTCACATGCACTCAAACTATGGTTTTGCTGGTTTCGCCGAATTAGTATATTATTATGTTAAAAAATTATACTTCTTATTCTAAAATATCACATTTTTTTATTTGTTTTTAATATTGTAAACATATTTCGAAAGGCAATAAATTTTATTTGATTTGATACAAAACAATATGAAAACTCAAAACTCAAATATACTATCATCATGTTTATTGGAATATTTATCCTTTAAATTATATTTTCATGGTGGCTATCCAGCAAGGAAAGCCTGTAGATTCCAAATCTAATCAGGATTCTGAATTTGGAAGAAGTTATCCCTATTTATAGTCTTGAATTTATATCATATTCATTGTCTCCATATGAAATCGATAAAAGAGCAATTCAGGTTTTCGTATTTGGCGGGAGCTAACAGCTGTGCTGGGAGAACCATGTGACTGCAGAATCCTGGTAGCCCCTCTGAATGTCTGGTAACTATGTAATAAATAATTCATTATTGTGATATGTCCGATCGTGTTTGGTTGAGCCAGACAGACATGGCGATGGCTCCATTTCCCATACTCATACACACACACACACACACACACACACACAAACCGGGTTTCCTCTTCTACGATTCCCATTCAGACTCCAAATACCTCTCCGATGGTGCCCAATCACGAAGAGCTGAGGTGTTACCTTCTGGTATCGTTCCTTTATCCAACAAATGTCACAATCAGTTCAACAATTGTGTGAGTTGAGAATGATTTTTGTATTATCTCACATCATCTTGTTTTATCATAGCGCAATTTTATCATTGCTTACAGGCAATAATGTAGCCTCTAAGCTGCTCGTTCATCGCCTGTTCATTGCCTGAGCGATCAAGATCATTTTTTAATAAGTGCAATATTTCTAAAGTTTTTAATTTATTGTGATTCATTTAGAGTATAAAATCAACCTTCAAAATTAAAAATTTTAAATCATTTCTGGACCGAAAATCAAGTGACGAAGCAGTGTGTGACTATATAACCTTATCTTTTGGACAACATTAACATTATTTTATCAAAATTTTTGGAGAGAAATAGTACAGGCTTAGCCTAGTTCTTCCTCCAATGTCATAATTATATTATGATTATAGTATTTTATAAAATAAATAAAAAATAATAAAATTTCCGTTATAATTTCACAATAAGTAGTATAATAATATTGTATGCTAAGATTGATTTAGCTAAATGTCATAAATTGAATTTTCCATGTTTCCTATTCTCTATAAAGCAGAATATGCTAATTCAGCATAACTCCAATTGAGGACATTAGAAGTAGCTGTTACTTTTAATGTCCTCAACTGGAATTATGCCGATTGAGCATATTATGCTTCATAGAAAATAGGAAACATGGAAAATTCAATTTATGACATTTGGCTAAATAAATCTTAGCATATATATTCAATCTCTCGTCTTCTGCATTGTATTTGAGGATCGAAGTGAAGTATTATACGATATAATGATAAAATAACAAAATATTATCTCTCATCTTCTGCATTGTATTTGAGGGTCGAAGTAAAGTATTATACGAAGTGAACTTCTAGTACTGTTTCCCTATTTCAAGTGGATATTCTATCTTTATAAGAGAATTTTTCGTCGCATGAAGTTGTTAGCCCTAATCAATTGGTATACACACGGTAGTGCCAGCAGTTGATCATCCTGAGCGATTTAGCATTCTGTGTGGATTCCAGTCATATCATGAACAGAACATCTTTCAACAAAGAACATGGATATTATAGTGAAAAGAGTCAGAGCGTAATTGACTTTAATGAGTGAACATTTTAAGCACATTCTTCGGAAATCTTTTGTAACTTTTGTGAGAAAAGAATAATACAATATTATATATTGTGTACATGGGCTAACAACAATGCGTTAACAATTCAACCAGATTTTCGTTTCATAAATCAAAAAAATATCGGGTAAAATGACTAAAAATTCCCTGTATTTATTGATCAAAGTGTCACCGTCATCTTGGATTCTATCTTTCACTTTTCCAATATTATTAATTTCATTCATCTGTTACACGTAGGATCCAGATTCAGGTTCCATAATTTTATCTGTTTGCTTGTGAATATATATACTCTTCCGGTATTTGAGAATGGAATTTAGAATTGAACAATCTCACTCACTTTGGGATGCGATTTTGAATCAATTGAACATAGATAGATGCTGCTGAATGACTGTTATTCATCTCTTGAAATTCTGCTGCTTCAATCTGGAGCTTGATTCTGTATGTTGATAACAGTCTGCGGTGATAGTCAGATAAAGTACAAATCATTCTTTGATAAACTGATACCAGAACAAAAGTTGGTTGAATTGTATTGTATTATTTATTATTAGATCATGTTCTACTTCTCTTATCCCTTCACCTACGTACAAGTGGATGCTCACGTTCTTTGATGATCTGATACAAGAACAAAAGTTGGTTGGATCGTATAAATTAGATCATGTTCTACTTTTCTTATCCCTTTACCTACGTACAAGTGAATGCTCACGTGGACCCATCAGGTGAACTAATTCAATTACAATGAATCTCAATTGAATTCGTTCATTGTACTCTCTTGAATGCAATCATCCATCTCAGTACACGGAATAATACTAAATTTCAACTGCAATCAGTATCATGCACACCGACTCTTTTCTATTATTTATGATATTTCTCCACTGCTAGATACTATGCCAGAAGCAGTTTTCTGTGATGGTGGTCTAGCTCAGCATTAGATGTGGAATTCCCATCACGTATTCCACTTGTACCATATCTTGAAAGTGGAAAGAATACTGGCTGATTCGTTCCGAGAAATATCGAGTAGACTTGTGTGCTTTTTCCATTAGGAACTTCCGAAGAGTGCGTCTATTTTTGGTGGAAAATACACCGAGTTTATTGACAGGAGATATGCCACAGTAATAAAAGAGAGAGACAGGCGATGTGGTTGTGATTCTGGCGCTCTTCAAACGACGAGAGCTTCCAGCAGTTATTGCATTGCCCTGTACTGTATTTGGCCGCTCTCCGCCTGCTAGCACTTGGTTAGACAACCCGCCACACACCAAAGTTCGCCGGGAAATTCTCGTTTAGCCGTCGGCAATTCGTTCCCAGCTGGATATTTTTGGGGAGCCTGCATAAGTATCCTGCCAAACTCGTGCGTTTCGGGAAAAAACACGCTTCCTCCCACATTTTTGGCCCATAACTGGGTCAATGGGCTGTCGAAACAAGTGGGTCACCCTCAGGCTTCGTTCCCAATGAGATTGCTTCAATTATTTATTTGTTCCAACTTCACTCGTCGGGTGGTACCATTGAACGCCTTGTTTACATTGTGGGTATTGCGATTTTTCGCATACATCCATGCAACAGAAATGATTACACGTTCGTTCAATTCTCCACCACACTTCCTGATTGGAGAGGTTCCGAGAATTGAATCCATGTTCCGAATAGCTCTTATTCAATATTGTTCAGCATGGAAAAAAAATCCAATTTTCAAGTTTTGTTCGCCTCACAAATTCAATCTTTGTGTTAATTTCCTGGTGAGCCAATAATCGGAACGGAATAACCTTTAATTAGAATGATCACTTCTTATAAATTTGGTAGTCTTGAGAAGAAACATACGTTGCGTTTCTAATGATCATGGGGTTTGATACAATCCTTATCTTAGGTTAATAGCTTCTACAAGACCTAAATCAGTCTTTTAATATCAGTATATGTTTGTGAATATTAACATTTCAAACATATTTCCAAATATTTGTTTTATTTTTCTCCAATGCTATTTATGTTGATATTTCCACATGTAAACTATAGAGTATCTTGGTCTGTATAGGAGCTTCAATCTTGAACAATATGATGCTTTTGATCTTCAACCTCAACATACATTTTATTGCCTCGATTGTTGAAAAGAGTTCTTTTCTATATTGATTGTCCTGTTGATCTCCAATCATTTGAGAACTCGTCATCTCTGCAGAGCTATTTCCGTTCTCACCGACCGACGTCCTTGTGATCTTCTTTCACGGAATTATTCCTTGACGATACTGATTGTCACAATCCACCGACTTCAAACAGATCTCTTCCATCAAATATTACGCTGGTTGGTGGAAGACAAAACCTAATTCCGAAGCAATCAATGAGGCATTGATGTTTTTCTTTCTTTCCGTGAAGGGAGCCGTGTATTAGCGATATTCTGCAACGACGGTCGATATCCTTCAGACGATATCTTCTTTTAGAACTGGGCTATGTGAGGGAGTGAAGCGGGCCTTTTACAAGGCTCAACCCTTTCTTCATCATCGACGCTTGACTGAACATGCAAAGAATGAACTCAAGGGGAAACGGATAGAATCACGGCGAGGGTCTTCCTGCTGCAACCAGGTAGGTGATCCCATCTTCTCGTTTCATCTTCGATGAACATTTACAAGTCTTACATCAAACCAAGTCTTGTGATACGTATTTATGCTAGTTACCCACCTACAATTCTCAACGATTTTGCAAATTGAAAAAGAATTGCTTTTTGCGAAGCAAAGATATTATTATTATAAAATAGAACAGTAGCAATGTTATTCATTGACCGAGCGAAGTAGGGTCTAAGATTCAAGTCGACGGCTTTGCATTTCTCTTTATGTTTTTATGTTTATATTTATGTTCCGCATTCACATCGAAAGGCAGCAATAGATTTTCATGAAATTTGACAGGTATGTTCCTATTTGAATTTCATGTCGACGTATACATAAGGTTTTTCAAGATTTTGCACTCTAAGAGTAATACAAAAGAAAAAGGTGTCTCCTTTGAACGCCAATATTACCGTAGAAATGAGACCTTAGAATATTATTCATCATAAATCAGCTGTCGAGTGGATTATAAATAGCATGCAATGGCGCATGCAATTTATATCTCAATGTAACTTGGTGAAAAACTCTTTCATCTTTCGTTGTATATAGATATTTTCATACTCCTTTTTTATACCCCTTCACTAACTTTCCTGAATCTAATTCAAATATCGTTCTCTTCTAATCTTATTGATTTATACTGAATCGTTGTGAATAATTAATGAAGTGCGATATTATTTTCTTTTGTTTTTCGTTTTTAATTGTAAAGTTAAATATAACTGTACACCGACACCGACACTTCAGGACATGACATAATTCACTCTGGTGGACAGTAATATAGGAGACTGTGGTTTTCAACTGCGTGAGGTCTACTGTTCACAGAACTACTAGTATATTAGTATGTTGATCTTTTCAAATATTCCGTAGATCTCCCTTCACTTCCTTTCAAGAATCACATTTCCCCGATATGCAATAGCGTTATTATTTTCAATTACAATAATCATTACTGAAGTCTTTGGAATTGATTTCATGCCCAAAACGATGAGATAAATTAGACATGATCTCAGTTAGAATATTTTTTCGCACTTGGCATCAATTTCCACTCATTAATGAAACCAGAATTAGTATCCTGTTAAGCGGAAAATATGTCTCTTTACTCTCTCTCTCTCTCTCTGTCTCTCCTAGTGTCGTTGATCTTGACTTATGTGTGTAGATCTATCTGATAATGCAATCCAGGTGAACAAGATTTATTTAGATAAATGGATTTATTCATATCAACGGAATAGGACTATTATTGTATTACTAATAGTATTTTTGATACCATTGTTTTGATGATTCTACTTGCTCAATGTATTGTTAATGATGCATGCCCATCAAAACAAGTGGGTTCATTCTATTCTATTGATGGTAGATAGAAGTATTATAAATTCATCGTGATCTAACAATATATCATGGAATCAGATTAATTTCTTGGGAGTATGTTATGAGTTATCTCTTCTGTATTGGATAATTTCCTATGTGAATAACTTTTTTAGAAGTCACAGATACTTCACTGACGATCCCTGAGTTCTAGAAAACTTTATTGACCTCGTATAGTCATTACAAAAATTCCCTGCGTGTTATGGAAGTATCTCCCCCACAAAAGTTGTGATGGAGCACTGCCATTACAATTCTCTTCATAATTTTCATCTTGTAGCAAATAACTGCGACCACTGGCTGAAAGTTTCGGGCTGGCACAGAGGATTCGATGTGTTATCTGTTCGCCAGCGAGGGGAGTGAGCACAATATAAAAGAACTTTCATCTAAACAAGGATGATACTGCTCAAGTTATATTGAAAGGGATGGCTAGCAAAGGGCTATTATGTGCTACAAACAAACAGGGGGATGAAAGATTGTACAACAAGGGTTCAGATACGAGTCCACAAGGGGGCTGACTCCATGAGTGAAGTTTCGGGGGAGGGGGGTTTGGTCTACAGTCCCTAACTCTGGCCGTGAGAGATTTTGCGCAAGGCTTACAGACCAATTGCATTGTGTCTTTGAGTAATCTAATTCATTTCGCCAGCTTAGACAATCTTATGAATAGACCTCACCCATCCCGGACAAGATCACAAATTTCCCTTTTTTCTTTTTCGGAAAGAAGCTATATTAAATCGGCCGTGCCGCTTCCTTGATCCTTCCGCCCCCTCCCACAATTTCCCTGTCGATAGGGGATAAACATCCGACTGCCGTCGACTCGGAGTATCTTTTCGTTTGATTTTCTTCCGAGCACAGACCGGCAAGCAAACACAGTCGGATCGGAACAGCCTGCAGATAAAAATTTCTGTTCCAAATTTGATATTTGTTCATGAACCTCCCGGCGAGGAAACATAATAAGGCTCTATCGGAATAACCTTTCTCTAGAACTGTTATCTGGCAGATTGTATTGATGAATAGCTCTCATATCCATCATTACTTGAAAGCTCTACGTGGGTGGATAGGTGGATGCTTTGTTGACTCTTCCGTCGGACGGATAGTATCTCATTTGATGTATCTCATGGATCAAGGCAATGAATGAGATCGATAGAATGATTTATCACTGAAATTCTTCAAATCCAGATAAACCAGTTATAGCGAGATTCAAGTGATATCAGCACTTCTTTTGGACTAGACTAGACTTTTGGACTAAATAGTTCGAATGTATCTTACTCAACCAATATTGAGAGTTTGGATGAAAAATCACTGTTATGTTGCATACTGCACGAGTCTTCTGTCACTGATATCTTGATGATTAGTTTTCATATAAAAATGAAGGAATAAATAAATGAATGAATTAATTAATTAATTCCGAGTTAATGAATTAATATTTGAGCAGTTATTCCCGATCATCTTCATTCTTGGCATCTCCAGGTAAGATTGAAAGAGACTATTGACTGTTCGAGTTCTTTTCTAGGTAAATCATTTGTATTCTCTCTCCAACTTGTCCTACATCGTATTTTATCTCTCTTTATTTAAAGTCCTTTCTTTTCCTTCATCTTTGGCTTTTTTCAATAGAAAATTATCAGGTATAGGCTTGCTTTGAATTTTATCGGAGATAATTGCTCATGTTATCGAAAGAGTAGATTATTCGAAGAAAAGAATTAATATTTTATTCACATGTGACAACACTTGCCTGGATTCAAACTAAACAGAACTGCACGCTTACAATTCTTACTGCAACATGAATCAAATGATAAGTATACCTATATCATCATCAATCTGTGCAACTGAACGTCATGTGAACCTATTGGGATACAAGAAGATATATTATGCATTTTCAAGTGTAGATGTGTTGTGCTAAAGTGAAAAGTCAAAGGATTTGGAACTGAGACTCATCTCTCATCCATTGCATGTTGCAACATCCCTCTTGAAGAAGCTTCATGATAGGAAATATTCGATCAATAACCTTCCATTAAACAAAATCAAGGCAGTGTATCAAACTAGTACACTTGATGGACCCATCGACTGAACCTACTAGGATACATGCAACAATGATACAAGCTTCATGAACAATAAAATCATAAAAATATTACTACAACGATCAATCATCTCACATTGAATATACAACCTGTCAAGTCATTCGGATAACACTTGGAACCGAACAACAAATATTTCCAAAGGGCAGATACCCTCATTGGACCCCTATCAACAGAGGCAGACACATGGTCATCATCACCTCATCAATTTCGTGTCACTTTTCGAGGATCTGTTGCAATCTGACTAGTCAGGAAGAGATAGAGTGAGAGTGAGAGAGAGTTATTGGAAGAGATCTCTGCAACAGAACAGGACAGGCTATCTTTCATGTTCATCATTACTCGTTGAAAAAAAGCGCAAACATGTTTGAACCCTAGCTTGACCGGACCCTGCAGAGGGAAGCTGTCTGTACCAGAACATTATTCAAATCGAATTGTAGTCCATCTTTGTTCTTTTTTCATCTCTCTCGCCAACTATCATCCGGTGATCAACCACGTGTCGGATGTACGGCAGTGTAAGTGCAACATAAACATATGTTTTTCGACACATGTTTCCCCTGCCGAGTGTTCCCTCGTCCCATTTATTCCGTATGTCCATCTCCTTCCCCCTCCCTGTCTGTTCACCGTCTGTCACACTCGGAAAGGCAGCACCCCAATACATGAATGAAGGCGAACATCATAAATCGCGCTCAGAAATAAATTCCGACGGGAATGAAGCGTATTTCTTCCGTGCGCGTATCACAGGTGCAATGCATGTGTATAGTACGTATGTTAGTATATATGTGTTTGTGTATGTGAGCGGCCGATTGATAGAGAACGGGGATCACGTGATTTATTCGATTGAAGCCTTTCCTAAATGGACGAGCCTATCTGTAACGTTTATCAACAGATTCCATAACAATGCTCTAAAAATGATTGGTGTACGCTGTGATTGATGTTTCATCAGATGTATTCTATTTGTTCTATTCGTTCACATCTATATTGTGTTGAGAAAGTTGTATGATTGTAATATATCTCCACTATTACATTGTTAGTTGGCTATAATTAACTGGCTTTGGGTGTGTATCAATGAGAAATCATTCCCTAGTGTTATTGAAGTGGGAGATTCCATTATTATTAATATCATCTGATAATGTAGTCTGATGGATGTTTTGTCTAGAACAAGAGTACTGTGAAATATTAGGGGAATATGAGAAGTTTGTTTCAATCAAGGTAGAGTAAGATATCATTAGAAAAATGTTGATGAGAGATGAACATGGAAATTCTCATGATTTTAAACTGGTGTAACCTTGCGCGTGCACTTGCTCTAGTCAATATTTTTCATGCAAAAAGGTAGACGACACCTTTGTCAACTCAAATGAAATAAATTCGGTGAAGAAGTAATGTTGTCAACACAATAGTTGAATTTGAGTAGTTGATTCGATGAAAATAATCTGATAATAATTGATCAAGTAGCAAAATAAAAAAAATCTGGTGTGGTACACTCACACAACTTTCCTTGCTCATTGATCTTTAAGCTTCATTCTTAAACGAGGATAATCTAGGGGAATAACATTATGCCGATTAGCGGCTAAATAATTTTATTAAAACTACGATTATACTATTGTTATTGTTTTCAGAGTACATTTTCCTTTGCTTGAATTATGAATTTATAGGATTTTTTAAAAGTTGTCAAAACAGCTGTTCTACAAATAAAATATCGACGTGTGCTCTTTTGAATAAACTGTTCTACCCACCTACCTCAACCACGAGAAGGGGGTTACAAAGTAAATTTCTCAAGGATGGGGTGGACCCTCTGTTAGTTTCTCAGGGAGGAGAATCATGCTAGTTATAAGAGCTGATAATAACTATACAGGGTATGAATTTGAAAAAAAATCGGTCAAGTCATTTTTGATAAAATCGTGAAAAACATGCTTTTTTAGTAATTATCCGCCATTTTTCTCAAGAATATTACGGAGCTCCTGCAATTTTCCCAAAAATGAGACTTATGTCAGTTGATAGGGCTTATAAATAGCTATCCATGGTATAAATTTGAAGAAAATCCTTAGAGCCGTTTTCGAGAAAATCGTGAAAAACATGGTTTTTTAGTGATTATCCGCCATTTTTCTCAAGAGTATTACGGAGCTCCTGCAATTTTCTCAGAGATGAGACTCATGTGAGTTGATAGGGCTTATAAAATAGCTATCCATGGTATGAATTTGAAGAAAATCGTTAGAGCCGTTTTCGAGAAAACCGTGAAAACATGGTTTTTCAGTCATTATCCATCATTTTTCCGCCATTTTGAATTGAACTTTTATTGAATTTCTTATTGTCGGATCCTAATGGTATAATGACCTTAAGTTCAAAATTCCAAGTCAATCGATTTATTAGGAATGGAGTTATCCTGTTCACAGACACACACACATACACACACACACACACACACAGACCAACACCCAAAAATCATGTTTTTGGACTCAGGGGACCTTGAAACGTATAGAAAACATGAAACTAGGGTACCTTAAATTTTTTCGGAAAGCAATACTTTCCTTACCTATGGTAATAGGGCAAGGAAAGTGGAAAAATTAGGTGGTAATCAGTCAAAGTTGGTAGACAGAAGGTTGGTCACTCATCTATTGAATTCAAGTTGACATGTAATTGGAGAACTGCAGCCGTGACGTAGGCTGTAGTACAAAGTAGGCAGAATATCGCATTATTGAAAATCATACGGTGATGTATAGTCAAATTATATAATACAAATATGTTCTGACATGCAAGCTTTCTGTTTCCTTTACAATAATTATGAAAAGCAAAAACCCCACCTCCTAACTTACCCTTTCAAACCCTTAAGGATCTGTCTACTAACGTTGGTAATCAGCCACATTTTCTACACTCAAGATTGGAAATCATGTTGTGGAAATCACCCGCAGGAAAAGAATCTCGTCATTAAACTACCTTACAAACAAATTAGCACCCTTATTGAAACGAATATTTGAATACTTCCTCAGTTGATATGAGGCACAACCACTGCTCTGTATCACTAGTAAAGTAAATTCGTATTGCTTTTGTTGGTGGGGAGTCCCTTGCGGGAAGGTCCCACCGCCTGAATATATAATTTAAGCCGTCAATGGGTCTTACGACTGTCATACTTCAGCCGGGACCGACAGTTTAACGTGCCCATCCGATAACCGCTTAAAAAGACCTACTCACTATTGAGAGCCTTATTGAGTTTCACATGTGCAAGTTGAGTATATATTTCGAGATATTGATCAAACATTTGGGTGCCAGGAGAAGAAAGTAAGACAACCTTCCCGACCCTGTCTGAAGATAGAAAGAAAGTGAGAGAAATACTGGTGAGAGGTGGAATAGATAGTGTTGGTGTTTGGGAAAAAGAGGAAATGGAGAAAGAGACGAGTGTATGAGGATGAGAAAAGTGATTGAGAGAGACGGGAATTAGAGATCGTCTGCATTATTGAAGTTTTTCTTCTGCGCTTGCAAAAAGACTCAGATGTTGGGCCGTAGCTCCTTCAGCCGCTGGCTCTATTATTCCCAGTAACCGTTTTTGTGGACCGCGCTGCTCAATGTCGCCACGCCGAAATACCTTTCCGTCTACGCAGCTCTTTTTTCTCTGGTCAAAAATTTCTTTTGTTCTATCGCTCTGGTGCCTGATCCCTTTCCAATAAGATGAGAAGCCTGAGGCTATTTTGACCATTGAATTCGTGCAGTCTTGATCCAGCAATTGGTCCACCTGTAAACTGTATGCTGATGCAACTGAAAAATCGGACCAATTTCTGAGAGGAAATCACAGTAGCTTTTTTTAATCTTCCGGGACGCGCGCCTATTTTTGTAACACGAGGACGCGCGCGTTGTACTTTATACAACACTTGGTTCCTTCATTAAAATAGCTACTATATCAATTTATATGTGCAACTTTTACCATTATTTTCATTACAAGACTATTTTTGAATGTTAGTATGATATTTTTAGTATGTTTTAGATTTTTATTATTAGAGGGAACTAAAAAAATAATGGTTATGTAAGAAAACTTTTAATACACATAGTAAAAACTACGTACAGAAACATACCTCTCATTCAATGTTTGACGTTCTTTTTTATTCCTCAATTTTCGTTTGCTCAGGCCACTTCAGTTCTATTCGATTGTAAACAATCTCGTCCTCTTGTGAATTGAGGTGCTAAATATACAATATGCTGGTTAGTGCAATATGAAATCTCATCAATCATATATAAAGGCTGATAACTGATAAAAATGCTTCAACTTCATCTTTTGCATTCTTAGCCATCTTCTTTGTACCAGGGAGAATTTTTATAATATATTTATTATTAGTCTTGCTGGTTGTTGCTACTTCAGACATACACCAGATTGTTTCACCATCCTTCCCAAGAGTAAACTCAATATCATCATGTTCGGGAGAATTTTCATCAATGAATATTACTGGTTTCTAATTTACTTCCATTGTCACCTTCTACTTCACTATCATCCGAAAATTCGTTGTATTCTATCACTTCCTCACTGTCATCTGAAAAATCAATGTTTTGCTCATCTTCTGAACTACTTTCATTGAGGAGTCGGTCTATTCCACTTGTTCTTAGAACATCTGACATCATGAAAATTGTCAAAATTGTTTATAATTAACAAAATTAATAATAACTCATCTGAAACTAACGGTAAAATCACACTCACTTTCGAAAAATGGACCACAAGACTTCAAACTCTACACTAAGCTAGGACGCGCGCGATGTGAAAAGTACAACATTTCTGACACCGGTCTCTTCAACACTGAATACCTTCAACCTCACGGATGTGAATTTCTCAATTAAAACGAAAAACTTTCTGACTGTTGTACTTTTTACAACGAAGGTTAAAGTTGTTTCAACTATTGAACCTGTTCAATCAATCTATGATTGTATCTTTAATAATGATTTTCAATTGATGGTTTGAACTTGAATTTGAGTTCAATTTTTTTGGAGAAAGCGACCCTGAGAATTCTTGAATCAATAAGAATAATTGTTGAATAAGCCTAAAATTCGAACTGATCTGTTAAGATTAACTATCACCTACTCTTGAAATTCGGGAGAAAGACATTTATAGATTCTGTCTGGTGTCTTTTTTCGATCATACTCAACAGCTGTACTCATAGTGAGTAGGTTTGTAATTTTGTCTTACAATTTTTAAATAAGTTAATGAATGGAATAATAAAGTGTAATATAAGTATTGGTTTCTTTGGTAGATTCATTCATTCTATTTCTTACGTCAGCTTACAAATTTCCAAACTTTCAAATAAGTATTCCTTGACCGAGAATTATGTGTCGAACCAGTAATGTGTGATTTCATTACCTAATATTGGAAAACATTGGACAACGTTAGCTTATTATCAAAATTTGTGGGAGATATGGTACAGGAACAGCCTAGTTTTTTCTCCATGGTCATATAAATATGATTATAGTGTTTTGCACAATAAAATGGATGAAGTAAATGAAGGAAGAAATGATAAATATTGTATGGCCTAATATTATGTGTGACTCTTTTGATAGATGGAGCCAAGGTATCTAGAATTTATTCTATATAAATTGGATGGAATTGTATTCTAGGTACATAAGGTGGAACCATAGTCATTTTGATTACTGCAGATGACTATAGCTTATAAGAATATTATGATTCTAGCTTACTCTAATTCTACTAAATTATTCAGTATGCAACAATGGACAATATTGCTTTCCACATTCATGGTGTATGTGGGGAAAATAAATGTATAGCTAGTATGAATAATTGTTAGAGAGAAAATAGCAGGAATATTTTATAAATAGTATTTACGATTGTGTGAGAGAATGCAATCATCTAGATAGATTTTTGGCGTCCCTTCATAAAATATTTTTCTTCAATGAAGATTGAATCTATTTTTGATCATAGAACAACGCTGATACTATATTATTACGAAATAAAATAACCAGGCTATAGTATATTTTTTGTACAAAATTGTGATTTTTCTCTGAAAAGCTACAAGTGATAAATACATGTTCATATATTAACATTCATGAAGAATTCTATTTTATTTACCTAATTGGGAATTATTGCTTGTTATTTTGCTCTAGTTTTCAGCGATGAAGTTTACACAGCAAGACAAAACAGAGCAGAAGAAGTGCCAGTCTCCGAATTGACTATTATTTATTTAGCACAAGGACTACCTTATTATTTTATCTACCAATGTTATTGCATTAGTCTCATTTGTATTGCAAAATAAATTTGTTACTTGATTCAGTAGGATAATGGTTTATCTCATAATCTCGTCTGGAATGAATTAACCGCTCTAAATTTCCTTAAAACGCGTCATCCTAATCCAACATCAGCGTTCACTTTTTATTTGCTCAACGTTAATTTTCACTTGTTTGGTCCGGAGGAATTGAGAATTAGCTTTTCTGGCAAGATGGTCGCTTTTTTGTAGAAGTTTAAGCCGGAAAAGCCACGCTTGACGTAAAGAGCTGAGAAGTGAAGCCAGCAAATGAGAGCCAGCGACTGAAGTCGATTCATAAGGCTTTTTCTGGAAGCCATGCCGGGCGGCTGCTTGTTATTTTGCTCTAGTTTTCAGCGATGAAGTTTACACAGCAAGACAAAACAGAGCAGAAGAAGTGCCAGTCTCCGAATTGACTAAGTTTTAATCCGCGGCTTTTTCTGCGGCGTCCGCGAAGTTCAGACGAAGACTTGGAGCAGGAGAAGCATGCAGCTAAGCTCGGGTTTCTTCTAGCACCGGCGCTTGAATTAATGATTCTTCTTTGTCGCTTGATTAATCATTGTCTCCACAATTGAAGCTGAATAATCTCTAATATCTCTTTCCGCGCCCCATGAAAAGATAATGACGACCGTGATGGTTATTAGGAGGCTGGTCTTGGGGCAACTTGGCAAATCTGCTACTTTTACAACGCGACAAAAACTAAGATGGATGCTGTTCATGAATTAATTATTTTATTTGGATTGGTCTGGATGTGGGCTACATCCACAAAAACCTTCACAGTGTCTTAAACGTGGAGAGATGGGACTCAGATAAACCAATGATTGTGAGAATTTGAAATTTATTGCAACATTATTGGTTCATCCGATTACCATCACTGATTGATTGAGTATTAATTCTCCACTGTAAATCAACAAGACACATTCTCGGTGCAATAAAATTGCACGCAATCTCACATGAACAATCTTACTTATTGACAATTTTGAATTATCAATAACAATAGCTGTTCACTGTTCATGATATCTTTCCACGATCCTTAATGAGCTCTGTTAATAAACATTTATACGATGAAAATGTTCGTTGATATACAGAATGGCGCAAAAGTCACTGGACAGTTGGCTAAAAGAAAAAATAAAGTAACAGGAAGATGTAGTACAATAGTTTTAGCCCATGATGTTGATATTACAAAATGTTGATAATTTACGCCTCGTCAAGTTGGCAATACCATGCAATGACAAACACAACAATCGATCTAGTCAGTTTTTGAAAGCGTGTTCTGTGAGACGTGTTCGAAGCTGTAGTTTCCGAATTAGTTTTTTTTTGTTAAACAGTTGTCACGATGTTAACGAAAGAAGAAAGAATCTTCGCTTTAAAAACATGTTATAAAAGTGGTGCTACTGCAGTTGTTAATGAATGGGGTAGACACTTTACATCAAAACCACTGTGACAGGAGATAAATACTTGGATATGCTTCAGAATTACGTGGTACCAGGACTCATGACGTGTGCTGAAAACTTTCAAGAAATTTACTTTCAACACGATGGTGCTCCACCACATTATGCCACTAACGTTCGCGATTATTTAAATGAAACTTTCCACAGAAAAGTGATTGGACGAGGGGCAGATATAGACATGCCTCCACGTTCACCAGATATCACGCCCATGGACTTTTTCGTATGGGGTGTCGTCAAGGACTTTGTTTATTCTCGAAAGCCTCGGACAATCGACGAACTGAAAGACTATATACACGACGCATTTGAAGGTTTGGACAGTGATACCAGGCTATGCCATAAAGTATGTCACAGATTTCCCTAAAGACTGGAAAGATGTATTAATGAAGACGGAAAACACTTTGAACATAAAAAATAATTCGAAGTATTTTTTGTAATAAAAAATAAATTCAGTCTTTGTTTATAGCAGTGTCCAGTGACTTTTGCGCAACCATGTAGAATCTAGAGTAATGATTAGTAAAAGATAGCTGTAGTGTTGGAAGAAACTTATGATTGCACATTTCTTATGTGGTTTTTAGTCTCTTCCAACCTTCATCCCATGCATTGCTGAATTCATTCTGAAAATTCTCATAAAAATCTTGGCAGACTACATTGAGTTTGTGAGTTATTCAGTAGAATGTATTATCGAGAGTTGATCAAGCATTTTTTATTACATGGACTATGGAATTGAACATTTAATTTGGCGCATGGAGTACCTAGTGATTTCCAGTTTATTTTGAATTCATAATTTTTTAGGAATGTTCATATAGAGAAGAAAATTAAAAAAGAGGTTTTTTCTTATATTACAAAGAACGTAACCTTTTCAGGATCGATTTCATTGTTCTATGCTCTTTGCTCATAATTATCATGACACCACCATAATTATCTGAATGATATCCCTTATATCTCTGATTTAGCCCGATTCTCTCATTGAGCTTGAGATCCAGTAGAACAATGTCATCTAGAGATATATCGTACTAGAGATATGAGTAAACAAATCTCTATAAACTCCATATCAGTCTTGAAACTAATAATGAATGAGGAAAGAAGACATTTATCAAAACTGATTTTGATCCCGAGATTAGTACATTTCAAAGTATTCCCTGCAGAGTCCAAGGCAAGATAATGTTTGGACCGAATGATATAATTCATTTGCTTCGATATTCAATTGTACTTCACTCTACTCGCTCGAGCTGAACCAGTGAATGGTCAGTGGAAACAATGGAGTAAGACTCAACACTCCTCGCCGGCGAATTCCCGTTTCCAAGAGCCAAACTCCCTTAGGAGTATGATTCTCTCAGCAGAAGGATTACAAAACTGTTGCTTCATGAGGGAACTTTGCGAGTGTAATATCGGGCAGTCCGGTTGGTGTGGTTGAACGGTTCCCAATTGCAACGTTCCGGGAGCTATTGTCACAGCCCGTGTGTATTGCACCGGAGAGAATGTCAAAGTCCCCCGGGAGAACTTGAGTAAGTCGTATATCAGGACCTGTGAAGTTGTTGCCACCTTATAATAAGCTTTGAGCTCAACACAGTTGTCTTCGATTCAACACTTTACGCTTGCTTGCTCCCACTGAAACTGTAGCGTACATAATACATGTGAAGAGTAGGAATCGCTCTTCTGTTATCATGTGATTCGTATATGCTTTGGGCTTGTATCTCATATGAGATAGATAGTAGTGTTGGAATATGATTGTGAATTATCAGATGGCAACAGATTTGGACTTTCTTCATTCCTATTAACTTCAGATGAGAATATGGAATTGTTCTTCTGTCTATGGAATTTTTTGGGTCAGGTAGTGTAGAACGAGTAAGGAATTGAATTATTGAAATTCAAATATTGGAATATGCAGTGATTAGATTTCAGAGTGAACCTTTTGTAGGACAGAAAATTATTACTATTATCATTATTTGAATTCAAATATATGAGTTTAACATAGTTTTTCTCACTTGGATCAATGATCTCCACCAGTATAGCCATCTCTACCAGTAGATCTGATATTCTACTATCAAATACTATGAATAGAACAATAATTAATGTGTTTCCTTTGGAATGCATTAGGAATTTAAAGTTTGAGAAAATGTAAACTCAAACTATGATGTTACCCTACTTACTTTGACTGATGATTTTATTCCATTTCCATCGATTAGAGTTCAAAGACTCGAAGATCAAACCAAATTGCATAATATTTATTGTTGTGTTATCCGTACAAAATCAAATATAAACTATAATCTTGCTTTCTGGATGAAGAAAATGAGAAAAAACATAGAATACATATTGTTATTGCTCATATACCACTCATATAAATTCAGAATTAGAGTCATAAATGGTGATATCGAACCACTGAAAATCTTCAATATAGAAACAGTCATGTAACATACATATTCAGCAAACAATGTTACTATCATCATATATAGAAAAAAGAAGATATTTTATTTTTATCAATATACATTTCATTCATTCATCAACATCATTACAAATCATAAAGTAGATATGACTGGGCAAGAGGAACAGACCTAGCCCAAAACCTTTCCACTCCCCTGTTCAATAAAAATTGAAATTCCCAAAAGATAGCTTATCTTTATTCTCTTCCAAGAATTTCATTATCAACACAAAGCTATTATCATGAAATATTTTTGTTATCATATGTAGAATCAGAGTAAACAATGCATACGTTCAAGAAAAAGATAGAACATGAGAATACATCATATTTTGGACTCAAAAATGGCCAAAAATCATGAAATCATTTTTGGACAATTTCTGTCTAAATTTGGGAAAGGAACAGTTTTGAGTTATAAGTCTGTTGTTCCTTCCCCAATCATTTATACTTCAGAATGATATTGTATTTATCAATGTATAAATAAATAAATAATTATATAAAAATAATAATATGAATCATTTCACAATTTACAGCAAATATGACATGAGAGAAACTACCATAAGAAGACAAAGAACAAGTGAGATTCGTGGAGGATAAGGAATATAGGATGATAAAGAAAGACAGAGGATAGAAGGCATAGGAAGAGCTACATGGTGAGAGCGAGACAGCTGCATGCAGTATGTAGTTTTGAGCAGTGTCATAGCGAGAGACAAAGTAGGTGGTGCCTGAGAAGGCATTGCTTCGGCAGCAGTAGGCTACTAGTAGCCAGAAGGTGGCAGGCACATGCTTTCATAAGATTACGCAGCGCCACAGATAAGACGAGAGAAAATTTGGAGGGAGGTCATAAATCTGATGGTTGAACAGTACCCCAGGGGCCGAGGAGGCAGACTTCTCCTCCTTCTCCTTCTTATCCTCCTCCTCATCATCATCCTCCTCCACCACCTCTTCCTCCTCCACCTCCTCCTCCTCCTACTCCTCCTCCTCCTGCTCCTCCTCCTCTTTCACCACCTTCTCTACCTCATCACCCTTCATATCCTTGTTCTCCAGTTCCTCCTTCTCCTCCTTATCATCCTCCTCCTCCTCATAATCATCCTACTCCTACTCCTCCTTATTCTCCTCCTCCGCAGTTTCTCTTATGTCCTCGTGGCTACGTGGCTTTGCTTCCATTGCCATTATCACGATGCCCAATACCCGGTGCTTCTATTTCAATGATTTTCTTTCCCTCTCTCAGCTGTAGTACTTTCTCTGTAGTGTCTACTACGTTTGTACAAATTTGTTTAGTATCTTTCCTCTCTTGCTTATCATGCAATACTGTTCGGAAGACACTGGGAGAGAAGACACTGAGAATATGAAAAATTAATACTATTGATCATTTGTGAAGAGTGTTAACAATTATATATTCAAGGCTTTAAATTCATCGTGTAGTGCTGATCTGATATCATCAGGATTAACCCTAAAAGTGGCTACTAGATAATTTAAAATAATAACTAGATAATTAATATTAATAAGTGGATCAATAATAGTTTGATAATGAACTATATTATAATCAATTATATTGTATGTTATATACGCGTCGAGTCGCTGACGCTTCATAATATGCGACGCCAATCGTCTCTGATTTGGTCGTCGCTCTGCATCTTGGACTTTGAACTTTACAATGACACTCGACCAAAGCTCAAAATATGATCGAATGCAAACATAAAGGGAAATATATATCTCGGTATGAATTGTTCATAGCTTGCGTTTTAAAACGCAGGGATACCTGCTACATCGCCCGAAGACGCTACGGTAGTCTAGAATGACCATAAGGCTTATAACGGTCTGAAACTGTTTCACAGTTTGCATGCCGGCTAATCATTCCGCACTACCTTTTAATAAAATATCGAACTACAATACAGCTGTGGTAAGTTCTAAATAGTGTGTTTGTCTTTTCGGTTTCAAAATTTTATAGTTTTTTCAAAGTTTGGAATTTTTTAATTAATTGTGATTGATTTAATTTAATTTTGGAGTATTTTTAATTTAAAAATGATCTTTGTGTGTTTCGAATTGTAAATTGAATGTGTAATAAGAGAATGTTAAGTGACACATAACCTAGCTTCATTTGGACTGTTGTGTAAATTAGAATTGGAACCGTTTTGGGCTTATAAGCCTGTGGTACTTTTCTATAAGTTGTGTAATTCTGAATGATTGAATAAATAAATACAGAGTAAGATGTGCATTGTTTTGTTCTTTTTACGTGCACTGTCAAAAAATTAGTATATACATTTTTTTGGACCCCTATTTATATGATCAGGCTATGGATGTTTTGTAGTATTTAAGCAAAACACTTTATCCTCTGGTAATCTTCTTGAAAGATTATTATAGATTGAGAAGCTACTATCCATGTGTGATTTCGTTGATGATAGAAGAATGAGTTCTCTGTGCTGAGTGTGCTTGAAATAATTTGTAACTATTCTGGCAAGAGACTAGAAGCTAGTCCCAAAATGGAGTTGAGTTGACGTTTACACAAGATAGATGAGGAATTAACATCAAGGATATTGAAAATGATATCAAAAAACACATTTTTACATTCGAATAAATAAAACTTCAAACGAATAAGAATATTGCGGAATAAATTTAATGAATTAATTCAGAATACCACTCATCGTTTCTACTTCCCTTCGGTATTTCTTAAGCAGTAATCAGATTGTGAAGAACTCGATCACTCACCTCCCTCTTTCCACTTTTTCTGCACCCCTTACTCTCTTTCAAGTCTTTCTGCTTTGAATGCTTATCTCATTTTTCAACCCCACTTTCGCTTTTCACCGTCTTTCGAATCTACAAACCCTGGAACGGGAAGGAAAAGTACTTGGAAAAGCCAACAGCACAAAAATCAGAAAATATTATTAATCAAGATAACAAGCTCATTATTCCTATCAACAACATTGGAGGGAGGGGGGAGTAAGATGCGTTCTGCTTCTACGGAACGTTCTGTGTAACGTTAGAAACTAACAAAGAAAAATGCCGTCATCTGAACTGAGAAAAACTCTGTCTTAGGAAGTGAGCGTTTCATTAAAAACGACTCTTTGTAGAGGGAGCAAGTCGAAGAGAGAGAAAGAGAGAGAGAGAGAGTGAGAAAGAGAAAGTGTGAGAGAAAGTGAAAGAGAAAGAGGGTGTGAGAGAATGAGTGAGAGAGGGCGAATGAGATTGAGTGAATGAGTAAGTGAGAGCGAGTGGGTTAGTGAGAGGGAGTGAGAGATAGTGAGCGAGAGTGAGAGAGTGAGTGTGTGGAAGGGTTAGTGAGAGAGTAAGAGAGAATGAAAGAGTGAGTGAGTGTGTGCGAGAGGAGGGAAAAGTGAGAGAGAGCGAAAGAGTTCCTAGACTCTTGTCAGCCGAATGTTAGCAGAGGTCCAACAATAGGAACGTCGACTCACAAAAGAACAAGTGCCTGTAGTCTGCTACTTTGCTGGTGCTTGCTTGCTTTCCTCGTTTGTTAGGCAGCTTGCTTACAACGTTGCCGTTCCTACGCAAGGTAAAACAAGACGGATCCAAATTTAATGATGACTGGGCTGGGAACGGGTTGCGAACCCACTAGCATTCGACTGAGCGAAAAGATAAGCTGAGATAATACAGGAATCAGTATACGTTTTCCTAGAATAAAATACGGGTATCTTAAAAAAATCCGAGTTTCGCTCTTTGTTGGTCATCCTGGATCCGAAGCTTTGAAATTCCGAATCAGGATCTGAATAATGCTGGATGGAGCACTATGCGAGATTTTCCTTATTATCATTATCTTCAAATATTATATTATTAGATTCGCATGGCCAGGGGAGGAACATAATACAATTCTCACTGGAAAAGAGTCTTGATTAGTAATCTGAGAGAAATAGAAATTATTTGCTTTCCAATTGAATATAATCGATTTGTGAAAAAAATTCAAAAGAATAAATTAATCTACATGGGAAAAGCTCACATACATGAACTTCCAGATCCAGGCATCTTTCTTGGGATGTTTTTATGTGAAGCTTTTAAATTTAGATTTGAAACTGGATGGAACTGAATAGAATACTATATGCTCGGGACCACTATCATCTTTCCCATGATACTGTGAGTGAAAAGTTATGGAGAAAGAGTGCTGTAACTGAGCTTTATAATTTCCTTGAATTCAAGTTCAGCTAGAAACATCCGCCTCACATTCATTGATATTGGTCTGCTAAACTTAGTATAAAATCAATCTTTACTGGTGGAATAATATTAAAAAACCAGTTGAGAGGACAAAGAGAGTACTTACAAAAATCCTGGAATCCCTGAGAACAGGAAAACTGTCTCCAACTGTTGTTCTAATTTATTCATTGATGAAATCATCTGGGGCTACAAAGGAGATTTTAAAATGTTGAGAGTTAAAATTCAGGCCTACTCAGAAACATTTCAAAACCACTCTCGAGGGAGGAGGATAATTCTGAGAAAAGAGTGGAAAATCATCGGAATACTGTGATTGGAACTCTTTCCAAGGAAAAAAACTAGATTGATTCTCGATAACTCATCCTATTGTATTATTCAATTTGTTTTGACAACCACAAACTTTTCAATTCAAAAAATCAATTCTCGGAGACTTTTGAAATATCAATTCTCTGAATCGTAGGTAGAGAAATTTCTCGTTAACTTGAGAGAAATGTTGCGAACAAAAAAAGAATGTAGAGTCCTAACTCGTTATCCTTTTCGAACGTATCGAGATACACTGATCCTGCTACTGCCCCACATTGGATTGAAGCTCTGTTTTCCGTATTTCCTTCTCAGAACGGTTGGGCGTCTCTTTTAATATCCTTGCATTCTGATGAAACAAGTTTTGTTTTAAAGCCGTGATCAATCACCGATTCCTGGAAACGACCACACGAGGTGCCCAAATCTCGCCTCGAATTTGGTCGTTCAAGGTCTTCTCGCTCCAACATCTTCTCGTTTATTGGTGGAGGGTTAGGGAAACTCCCTGGGTCGGGAAACTCCCGAAACCCATCAAGCTCCCCACACTCAGCCCTGATATTGAACCTCCTGAGACGAGACACTATCCAGCCATCAAAATGCAAATTTATCCCGAACAATATAAATTGGACAATGATTTCCGAATCAGAAATTAAATTTCGCCCCCTCAGTCGGGGAAGCGTCGTAACGGCAGAGCGTCTCACGGGAGTGCAAATAGGAGGGGACTGCAAATTGACAGTTTTCATATCAGCGAGAGAGGGGGCAGGACGATGGTGAGGGAGGGGGTGGAATGGCAAGGTCAATATCGATGTTATCAAAACGATACGAAGGGGAGTGTATTACATCGATACTCTGCTCTCTATATTTCGTGAATAAATCTTTTGATTTTCATGTAACTTGAATAAACAGTGCAAGTGGGAAATATCACAATTGAGTGTACTTTAGGGGTTGAATATTTTATTGGCTACACTGGAGCCTAGTTCTGTACTCCATACAATAAAGTATATGGTGATAAAAAGCTTCATTTATATTGATGAAGTTGAGATTATCATTGCTGAATAGCAGGGAGGAAATCTGATTTCTCCTGCTTATGAAATGGAAGGGTTGACAAACTATTCATACTCAATCGAAATTTCCATTTTAATAAGATTGTGAATCGCGTTAGACATTACATTGGATAAGCTAACTGAGTTATGAAATGAATCAAAACCCTGCCCCTTGATGAAATATCAATATCACAATAATTATTCTGATTTAATTATTTTCTAACAGACAATCTATCAATAAATCGTAGGTTATTTTCTGTGTCACGGTTCCATTCTTTCATTTGACGACTTGAAGCTATTCTTCATACAATACAATGTATTCATGTCATGTAATGAATTAACACATAATTCTGTGTGATTGTATTTGGGGAGAAATAATAATATTATTATGTTTTTAACAAGGTCATAATGTACATCTTTCATATATCTATTTATTTCAATCATTTTGTGCATAGTTGAAATAAACCATTTAATTGAGTTGTGTTTGCATTTGAATTTCAAGATTTCAAAATAATTCATTAAGATAAATAATTCGCAACTAATTACAGCCTCTGGATAATGAATACCTGGATTTTATACACCCAGTTTCTTGATAGTAAATAATGAGGAAATAAGTCATATAATCATAATGAGTCCATCACAATATTTAAAGAGGTCATCAATATTATTTGTACGAAAAAAATTTACTACGCTTTCAGTTTTAGCTGAAAGGACAATCAGAATATTCATTCCCAAGCGAAGTAGAGTTTTTTTTCCAATAACACAATTCTTATAGTTAAAGATATATTATCACTTTTGAGATGATGGATTATAGATGAAGCAGCTGAACATTGAAAATTCTTTCAACAAACATGGCCGCTAAAATTTTACAGAGTTAGCTTCCATTTTTTCATGATCTCACTAGTCAAAATTTCAAAATCCGTAGAAATCAATCTGAAAAAAAATCTCAAATCAGGTTCAATATGTATTTTCTACAAATCTCCAAATCCAACTCTCAATTACAGACGAGAAGTGATTCCCTTGAAACTTCCACATTACTTAAATTTACTTCTATAATCTTCAGATACTAGACTCGCATTTATTCACTGGCGCATAACAGTTTTAATTATGAGAGCATTAACTATCATCAAAGCACACTGTTCGAGCTTGTCGGGTACTTGTAAGTTTTGATATAGATCATCATCATCATCATCATTTCTACCGTCATTATCATCATCTTCGTCAGTAGAGGCTGAGCCTCGAACTTTGGAGCTGGAGCTCTTCGGCAAACGAGTACTAATCTGCAGTCGTATCACTTACAAAACAGGTTGAGAGTTGCCAGTATCGTTGTTGTTACTTTACTGTTCAGTGTTGTTACTGTACCTCTGCTGCGTCTATCGTCTATCAGCGCAGGACGAAGACTGACGATATAGTGAAGGCAGTGAAGAGCCTGTCTAAAGCCCCTACGACAACTTGCAGCTCCTATCTTCACTTGCCACTCATGAAACAAATCCCGAATGCTGACGGAAGACGAGAGGACTTTCCACTTTCTCCTGTAATCTTTCTTCTTCCACTCTGTTCTTCCTACTTTTCTCTTCGAATTCTCATTTCTCCAACATGTTCTTTGCTGCTATCAGTGGCTTTCTCCCGTAAAAGTAAACACATATTCCGATCCTTGAACCGATTGCCGAGCATTGACCTTGAGTGATTTGTATTTTGAAACTATCATGAATATACAAATATATTTTCATTTATCGAATCAAACTTATTCAATCATTTAAAATGTTGCGATTGGAGCTATTTAATCTTGGAACTTGGAGAAAAAAAAACAATTTGGAGACATTGACTGAAATGGTTCTTAAATTATAAGGCAATCATTTTCGAATAATTTTCCCCAGGTTGGGGGTTGGTCGAGGTGCTAACTACTCCTCACTGAAAAAAGTTTTGTGTTCAGAAAACTCTAATGATGCCTCGGATATGGAACCGGAACAAAGGAAATGGAACAGGAAATGGAAATAAAAACGAATAAGGATGAACTGGCGGCAGGGTGCACAAGAGCGGGATGTATGGAGGCGTCATGTAGAGGAGGCCAAGGTCCACCCAGAACTGTAGAGTCAGATAAAGTAAAGTATTTCCGAATAGAATCTCGGACAAATGTTTTTGTTAGGGCTTATTCTTGATTATCAAGCAAAAAAATAAATCTAAGTAGCCTTTTTTGAATAAGAGAAAAAAGAGGTAAGATTTTGTTTTATTCCTTGATAATCACGAATAACTATTTTTATCAAGAGAATTCAAATCTCTTTGCCATAATATAACTTATTCAAGAAACTGATAACTGATATTTTCACAATTAAAAGTTATTATGAGGAATACTATCGAAAATATGAGTGCTCGAGAATATAATGTGATTATTCCAAAAGTGTTCTCCTAAATAAATTTCAAGGGCTATAAAAAAGTTGATGGTTTATCGAATCAAAGAGTAACTCTTCAAGAAATAGAAAGAGTTTTTCGTCATTGAGTTTATCACACAGAATAAAATGATGTAAGAGATTCTACATGTGATATAGATATATCGATGATATATTATACAGATGTATATGATACATAGAAAATATCTACATGAGAGATTGGAAGAGTAAATGTTCATTCATAACAATTTTTCAACTCTATTACGTTATCATATTACAGTATCACTATGTCAAGTATTACAAAGTTTCCCATCAGCAGTGTTGAGTTTTCCCACTCAAGAGATGGGATATTATAAAGTTGTATGCAAAAGAGACGAAGTCTCGGACGTGAAATATTCATTTATAACCATTCTTGAATGTGGAAAACTAGAAAACTGAAACCGGAATGAAAGTTTAGCGACAGTTGGAACGGTCGCCCAGGGAATAGGAGTCCGTGTTCAAGTTTCTGAACTGTGGGAACAAATAAGAGCAAGAGTGAGGGTAGTGGTGGAGGAGAAAAGAGTGAGGGAATATGTTGTGAGAATTGAGAAGCTTCGCGGTCAGATAGGGTCTCCAAAATAATCAATTGTGAAGAGTACCCGCCGTCTCATTCAAGGAAACTGATGCTTTCTTTCACACAACTATCACGATATGTATATCAAGTTTGAGAGTACTATATCTATATATTTAGAGGGTTTGCTGACAATCCGATTCCTAGTCTTCTGAGAAAGTTGAAACGCTTGAAGTTTTTCGATTTGCCGACGCATTTCTCTTGTCGGTCCGCATTGCACTTTCGCTGACGCTCGAAAATTGCGTCACATGTGACGCGAAAATATGGCTGACTTTGTTGGCTGCTTATTGAGGACTTTGGTAGGGCATGAATTCAAAATTGAACATGCAATATTGGTGCGTGGTGAATGTGACCTCATAGAGCGATTTCCTATATCTCCCTATTACAATTAAATGCTGAGAACAATCAATTTCTATTGATCCACGAGAAAAATTAAACAACAATATAATCAGGTTCCAATATCCTGCTAACACATTTTCAAGAACAATAAACGGAATTGATTCACGTTAGAAATTACACAATGATATAACTTTGAAATAAACTGAATAAAGATACTACAAACCATATTAGGAATACTATATGACCTGAACCAGTTTGCTTTCCATATGATGCAAAGCTATTCTTAATCAATGAAGCTTCCTATGATCTCATATATGATCTTGTAATATGATCTTCAGGAGACGGGATTCTGCCATGTGAAACTAGCCTGAAGGAAATCTCCTAAATGAAAATCCTTGGAGAATTTATTGTTATTTGACACTCTTGTACTATTTCAATATATGCCTTTCAACAGATAATCACTCTCCACAAACAGACAGAAAACTGAAAACTAGAAAAAATTCGTTTTTTATTGGATGAGAAATAATTCTCAAATGTTCGAAGTACAATTGTGAGACTGGAACGTTGATATTGAGGTCATTATACCAATAAATAAATTGGTTTGTTTAGAAATTCAAATATCATGAGGTCTTGCTAAAATCAGGGGATCTTCAACTTAGGCCAATACAGTATGGAAAAACAACAAGAATTTCAATTAAATGTTCCATGTACATATTATTTTACCCTATGAGTTGATAAAGGAAGTAAATAAGCAAATTTTATTTCAAAAAAATCAGTTGAGAACAAATTCAACCATCAATAAATGTATGTAAATAATGACTAATAGGGCTTATCATGAAGTTATTTTCATTAAAATATTTCCAAGATGATTAGAAACAGATAGTATGGAATGTAGCTCATTACATTGTATCATCTGTGATTACAGCGGGTTCCAGAGCTGAGATTTTCCGTTCCTCTCAATTTTTTGTATCAGACTGGCATATTTATTTCTATTATCTATATAATAAGAGAGAGTGGGGTTGTGTTGTTCGTGTGTTCGTTTGTTCTCATCAAAACATGTCAAGTTGTGGATTGCATACCGGAAAAACGGGAATGATTTAGATCTCCAAATTTTGCATATAGATTCTAAAAATATCAATCTCGTGCACCTGGGAGCCCAAATTTTAATTTTCCTTCTAGATTTTTCAGAATTAATGTTTAAATTTCATTAATGGTACATTCGATTCCATTAAAAAATCACCAAATCATATAGTCGAAATTAAAAAAGGAACATCTGTTTCTATATTTCTTGCTACCTGAAAAACATAGTTTTGAAACTTCGTTTTCCTGATGCAATGCTTAGACCTACACGTGGCATGGATTATTAATTTTTCAGCTAGAACAATTTTTGAAACAAAGTGCTGAATAAACGTCTACAGTTTCATGAATGCTGTATCGGCAATATGAAAAAGCATGCAGCTAATATGTCTTTGAATGAAGGTGTTGTCAATCACTTAAAGAGATTATAATTATTCTTCCATTTTTTATTTTATTAAAATTTTAAAATTATTCGAGCCCTAATAGAATGACTGACTCACTGTACAGTCAGTCGAAAATTTTAATATTGGAATGAGGGAGGTATTTTGGCAAGCTGAGCAAAAAAATAAGGCCATATGCACCTTTTCGTTATATCTTCAAATGAAAAATGAGTTTTGTGAGTTGTCAAAACTCCCTCTGAAAGGGAAATTATTCAACTTATTCTATCTTTTAGTAAAATAACAATGATCATCCATCCATGTAACATCTTCTATATTATAATAAAGGAAAGAACTGGATTATAAACGTAGCCTATACAGGTGTAAAGTATAGGGAAATTATGTTTGACGCATTATCACGTCAGAACTACTGGACTGATTAACTTGAAATTTTGCATAAAGATTCTTGCTTAACCGAGGGTGGTTATAGACCAATTTCAAATTCTCCAAGATTTTAAATAAATAAATGAATAATTTTATTCATGGAGGCAACAGGTAAAATCCCATTTTGCCTCCTTCACACATTAAAATCATACACTATACAATCCAAAAATGTATTTTGTGATTTGATTACATTAAGTATTCAGTTTGTCAAGTTTTCAATTATTCGTCATGCTTCCAGTTTGTATGGAAGCAGCAAAGATTTCTCTTAGACTTTTTGTGTAGTTGAGAAGTTGATATTGTGGTAATTATTCATAATAAATGAAAAAGACTAAGATATTGTCAAAAAAACACTGATTTATTGAAATTAGAAAGACCGGTTTCGGTTATTACACCATTGTCAATCTCTGATAAACTAAAACTAAATACAAGAGCAGCAGAATTTATACTAGTAGGCGAGTACTGCTATTGGTCGGGGGCATGAATGCCTGCCATTGGCCTAGCTAGACAGTCTCCTCCCCCTCAACGGTGTGACAAAATGGCGGCTTAAGCAACAGAATCGCCATGATAATAAAATTTACTTTTTAGTACAAAATTTCTCTTAGAAGGGAAATTAGAAGATAGGTATGATTTGGGATCCTTTTCAAATGATAAAAACAGGTTTTCCGTCACACCCAAATTTTTTCCGCCATTTTGAATCCAACTTCTTTTTTCAATTGAAAGGTGGTCATACTGATTTACTTGAAATGCAGCATATAAATTCTTAATCAACCGAGGACTCTTATAGGCCTATTTTGAATTCTTCTAGATTTCATTACGTCAAGTTTAATGAAAGACCCTTGCGAAGCACGGGTTACCTGCTAGTAATCAATAAATCCCACAATTGAATGAAAACTAACCATTCTTAATCATTTATTCGTACATTCTGTGCGAAAATCTACAAACACAAAATCATCAATGACAGTCATCTTGGTACGAACGCTGATTATTTATCGATGTTGCTTGTTCAATTAATCCAATTAGCAATATAATATCAGCCTATCACAAAGTCAACAGGTAAGCCACAAATTACCCGGTTCTCACTCCAGATAGTAAGTCAATAGTCGACTCCCCATATCACATTCAGCTAAACATCTATTGACGTGCAACATACATGTTAACATATATCATCACAAATCATGTTTAATGCATAACTCACATGCTTGATTAGTATTGCCAGGTGAGTGGTGCTATCGGTGTCGCCTTATATCGGTGCAAGATGAATGGCAAGATGTTGTGCTGAGTACATAGTGACTGCTTGTAACAGTTCAGCATGCCATTAGGACATATTAGGCAAAGGGCTGACAGACGTCCTTTACCTCTTAATGTCAGTCCCATTTATGCAAAGACTAATGGACTGTTACTCATCCTACCAATTTGCTAGGCTAACTGTGAAGTGGGGCTCCATCACTTGGCAGCGTATAAATCTCGTGTAAAATACTACGGTACTGCATCTTTGAAAAGATGAATCTTCATATATTTTATCAATTTTTTGTATTCAATTGCATGTTGTTTTATGAAGGAGACAAAATGGGGTTACCTGATATCTCCATGAAAATAAATGAATAAATGACGAGTTATCAATATTTATTTATTTATTTATTTATCCATTTGTGGATACAAAATTGTAACAAATCAACAAATCATAATGATCGGGAACTAACAACCGGCTAGGTTCAAAACTATTCTATTCCCAAACTTTGATAAAGGATAACGAGTCCAGTAATAGTTTATGCTTGAAAGTATATATATATATATATATATATATATATATATATATATATATATATATATATAATATCTGAAAAAATATATATGAGCTAGAAATCTCGAATTAAGTAAGATTAAAACACCATATTATAGTCGAATATTACACTTAATTATCACCGATAATATATTGCATTATATATCAATTTATATAGAATTCAAAGATGAATGATGAACCCTCCATTATTTGTTTATAAGGTTAGCAAAAAAATACAAGAATCGGAAAAAAAAGAGGCTATTGCCTAAAACTTCTTCAATTTCCTATTTAGTTTTAAATTGTCCAAATATTATAGGTTATGTCAATTCAAATTTCTACACCAAATCACAATCTAAAATATAATAGAATAAAACAAACAATCTTAAATTTGGATGGATTAATAATAAAAGTTTCTTAAAAACATGAAATAAACTATAAATTCACAAAATAAAGAATAAAAACACTTAAATTTTGAGCTCGAAAATATCACATTCACCATAGCTATATAACAGCTCAGTGTGAATTAGATCTAGCCTACCTTTTGTTTGGGCTTTTCTCCGCTGTTCAAATTCTTTCAAGTATTATCAAGTTTCATCTTCAAGTCTGTATTGAAGCTAGAAGCATAGTACCTAGCTTGAATTTTTGATTAAGTCTTTCATAATTTTTTCTGTATGGAAAAATTTCATGGGAATTTTTCCCATTGAGAATTTTTTTACCATTGAAGAATTTAATTTCTTACATGAGAATTCATCCATTAAAGAGAGAAAGTTCTTCTCTTCTAACTTTATAAATCTGGATCATTTTGAATGCTTTCAAATCGTGTTTGAAATTCTTGTTTAATATGAGGAGCAAACAGGAAAGAGATACATGTAAATTGGTGCGGGAAAGCTGGAATCTAGGATTCCCTCTATTTTAACAGAGAACAAACCAACATACATCTTTTCCGAGCAGAGTTTTCAATTCATTCTATATCCAGTTTAATTTGAAATGTCAACTACCGTTTGCATGAAATATGACTGCAGTACGTTTCATCCTTAATTAAATACGGATGTGTTTTTCATTTATTACGGTGCTCTCATTCGCAAAACTCTATTAATTTCACATAAGAAAAACTCTTCTCATCATTCATCACTTATGATTGCAGTTCCGCTATCCTTGCTTCATTCATGAAGTATTCTGTACGCAATAAAATGAAACTAGACTTATTGTTATTCAAAATAAAAATATAAAAAATCTCTCAAATTATTGTTGTTTATTGTAAAAATAATTTCAATCAATGATAACTAGAGCATGTTAATGAGTGCAGTGGATGTGTCATCATCTTGCATCATACAATCATGTGCTTGTAAACAGAAAACAGTGTATGGAATTCTCAATGGAATCAATGATGAAGCAAGAAATAGTAGAAAATAAAGAGAAATTCGTGAATTTCAAGTGTCGTGAACTCTTTTTTGTAGGGTAAGGAAAAATCACCAATTTGTGATTATCATTGTACAAATTTTTAAGTTGATATCAAGTCAGGTGATTGAGCAATCTCTTCATAGTACACAATTGGATTCTACGTCTTGGCTCTCAATCCTTAGCATTGGAACTGGAAACATATTTCACCAAGGGGGAAATCACTTTGAATGTTGAGTGAAGAATCTTTACTGATGGATCATGAGTCCTGTCAAAGCTTTGAGGCTTATTTTCCTCATCAGTTTGAAAAAACAGAACAAATTGAACATTGAAGAGAGACACTGTATTCCCTTTCATGGAAGTACATTGATATTTGACATCTACTTGGCTTCATGTCACCAGAGATTAGATATTACGTGTATTTTATTATATGACACTGGTAGTATTCTTTACTCTATGCACCGAGCTTCGCTTGTTATTTTTATTTATTGATAAACAGAACACAATTCTCTAAAATGATCGTGTTCATATTTCACAGCTGGCTATATGCCATCTTATGAATTTCGGGGATGCGATATTTTGATTTTTCACATACTCTCTCGCTCACTCACTTTTCACTATCCACAGCTGTTTCAGCCAAGATAAATATACTTTCAATGTCGTTCAGCAAGATTTCCCAAGGATGAGACCGAGTGCAATCGAATTTTCATATCATAAACCTACTTTGTTCCAAATTTCGTGAAAATCGTTAGAGCCGTTTTCGAGATCCGTTGAGCATAAATAACCAGATATAAATATAAATAACCAGATATAAAAATACCGAAATTGCTCGCTTAATATAATAGGATAATATCAGGGCACCGAGCTTCACTCGTTATTTTTATTCATTGATAAACAGAAAACAATTCTTTAAAATGATCATGTTTATATTTCACAGCTGGCTATAATTATGTCATCTTATGAATTTCGGGGATGCGATATTTTGATTTTTCACATACTCGCTCACTCACTTTTTTTCTATCCACAGACGACAAAAGTCTCAGCTGTTCCAGCCAAGGATGAATTATCCTCCTAATGTCGTTCAGCAAGTTTTCCCAAGGATGAGATCTAGAGCTATCGAATTTTTATATTATAAACCTACTATGTTCAAAATTTCGTGAAAATCGTTGGAGCCCTTTTAGAGATCCGTTGAACATAAATAACCAGATATAAAAATACAGAAATTGCTCGATTAATATAATAGGATGATGCTCCTCTTATAGAATTGTTCATTATGGTAATCATGTAATAACACGTTATTGGGAGAGTGTGGGACTTTTCCTGTCGTCATGTTCGCAAATTATGTTTATTTATTTAGAAAATGTTAGAAAATTTCAACTAACGGAAAGTACTCATTGTAAGTGAACCGTTCCAATCTTAACTTGAGCAGAGCCTGAGAACAGGCAACCTGCCACAGCAGCATCGTCGAGTCGTGTATTTACATGAGGCACTAGGCAGTAGGCACTGTCAATTAACAAACGCACTAATTAATTTCACCAAGCGCCCACATCAACACTCCATACAGAATCTTAGCCCAAGATCGATAGGCGTACGGAGAATACACACTACAGAGCATGCGCACAATTCAGTCTAAGTATTTTGGCCGTTTAATTGCTATCATATATTATTAACTTTGTAGCTGGGTTTGCTGTTTCGCGTTCGCGAATGGCCCATGAGATAGGCTCCTCTTCTTCATCTTTCTCCATCCTTCTCCTCTTCCCCATCGTTCTCCTCCCTTTCCACCACCTCATCAATGATGTCCTCCTCCTACTTCTTCTCATTCTCCTCTTCCTCATCATCCTCCAACTCATCCTCCTCCTCCTCTTCCTCCTATTCCTCCTCTACCTCCTCATGATCATCCACTTTCACTCCATCTTCTGCATCAACATCCATACCACCTCCAACACCTCCTCCTCCTATTATCTTTATTCTTCTACACCTCCTTCTCATCCTTCTCCTTCTCCTCTTCCTCATCATTCTCCAACTCATCCTCCTCCTCAGTCTTCTCCTCCTCCTACTTAAACTCCTCCTTTCCCACCTTCTCCTTCATCACCTGCTCCTAATTCTCCTCATCTTTACATCCCCCTCCTCCACTTTCTTCTCTTTTCCCTCCCTTCTCCTTCTCCTCTTTTTCATCCTTTAATTCCTCATCCTCTTCCTTCTAGCACTTCTTCTTCTTCTCCGCCTCCTCCTAACTCTTCTCCACCTTTTCCACCTCCTTCTTCTCTTCCTGCTCCTCTTCTATGCCTCCTTATTCTCTTCCTCCCAATCATCCCTCACCAATTCCTTCTTCCTCCTCCTCCTCCTCCTCCTCTTTATCAACATCGCCTCCTACATCACCACATCCACCACACCCCCCACCATCACCTCTCAGTCTCTGTGATCCTTTACTTCCTCTTTCTCGTTTTCTTCCTCTTTCCTTCTCATTTCATTCATAACTCCCATAATTTCTCCATTTCTTCCATAATTTCTCATTTCTTCCTCTTTTCTTACTCATTTTTTACACGACTCCCATAATTTCACACCAACTTCCCACACATAATAATCCCCCACTTATCTCTCTGTACCCTCCAGCAAACACCTCATCAAACCCCTTGCCTTATTATTCCTTTTCTTCCCCTCTTTTGATTCCATGCTTTTCTCCAGTTAACAGCAATACATTATTTGAACAACAATAAATAGCGAATTAGCGAGTACAGCTGTCGTCCATAGATCACGATGTGCAGGAGTGATGTTGTGAAAAGTAGTGCTATTGCATTCCTCTAATTCTCCAGAGTTAGGATTTCCAAGCGAAATATTTTAAGTATTCTAGATTCAACTCTGGAATCTGGACAGTTGACGTTAATTTGTTTTTATGCTCAAAAATCAAACATTTCATGATTCATGATAGTCAGCACTGCATCAACTGAAAGATAATACGATTTTTTTAAATGTACCTGCTTTGTTGAGATAATGGTTTGTTGTTGAAATTTTCACATGATAAAAAAGAATACTCATTTATCTCTTTTCTGTATAGGGCTACTTGTAATATGAATATAAAGAAAATAGAAATCTCAGTACCCTATTTTTGAAATATTTTATCACAACATGTTTCGGACATTCACTTGAAAATGGCATAAATGTCCGAAACATGTTGTGATAAAATATTTCAAAAATAGGGTACTGAGATTTCTATTTTCTTTATATTTAAGAATACTCATGTTCATCAAATCCAATTATCTTCCGTTATGAGTATTTTTTTGGAGGAGGATGATCCATTTCTAGTTTTTTGCATCTTGTTCTCAAATAAGTGAAAACATGAAAGTATTTCTAGAATTTATTCTATTAGATTATTGAATGCAGCTGGATCATTACCTGCACTTTTTGAGGCGACTCATAAGTCCAGTAAACTCTATGAGAACTGATACACACTTTCCAGATCTAACAGATCAATTTTTTCTAAATGTTCAATAATTTTCATCATTATGGTTCAAAAAGGTTGAGAGATCGATTTAATCTTAGGACAAACTGATGCACAAACAGTAAAAGCATTCCACAGCATAATGGAATTCCATAATTCATTCATTTGCATCGCAATCACTTATCATAGGGATTAATCGTCTATCATGGACAAATATATCACAAGACTTTAAATCACATTGATGGTCTATCACGGACAAATATACGAAAACTATATAAAAATATACCGTCTAAAATATAAACGTTTAAATATAACATATCTAAATATAATGTATAAAATATACCGTCTATCACAGAACTTCAAAATACAAAAATTTGACACCTCTCATCAACTTTCTGACACAGAGAATGTCTCCCACAGATAAGTTACAAACAATTTGTGATGAGACACGTAACTCACAGATAAGATATTATGACAGATATTTGTCACAACTGAACCCGCCCTCCTGGACCTCAACTTCTTTCGACTCTTGACACAACCAAGACGCGTCACCTCCAATTATTGTTTGTTGCCGACAATTTGCAACATAATACCAGCGAGGGTGACAATATCCAGCAAGGTGGCAGAGTGAGGGTGTTTCCATCATATTTGCAGTCAGACTAGGAGATGCTGGGGTGGAGGAGATGTGAGGAGGTTTTTAGGGGAAGGGGTTAGAGGGTTGGGGAGAAGGAAGGAACCAAGATCAGTGGGAATGCGAAGCAGGCAACCCAAGTCATTGTCAATCTACTGTAGTAATAGTATGAGTGGATACGATGGGAGTGAGGAGGGAACGGACCCCTTCAATTTCAAGGGAATTTCTAAGCTTCCCTGCACAGCGACCGACTTCAATTTGCCCCGATTTAAGTGATTACAATTACTATCGGGAGACCTTCGCTTTCGGGCGTCGACCCCTGAATTACTATGTCGCTGAGATAATGTTAATTCGATAACCTCCATCAAATCCCTTGTCTAACATTACTAGTCGAGGGGATCCGCTCCGATTCCTTTCAAATGACCACAACATGCCGGGTGTGGAGTATGGAGCCCTCTATCATTGACACAACATATTCCCGCTTTACAATATCATTTCCTCATCGTCCTTTTGCAATTGCTGGTTCTCCCCTATGTTGACTCATTCACTTACTGTCACACTCACATTCTTAATTATTTGTGAGTTTCATTGATGCTGATGTCGATTTCGATCCTGTCATAACTGGATTACGACAGAACTGTTTGATAATAAACACAAATATTAGAGGATCGATGAATATTGTGTCATTTGAAAATAATTCCTCTCTTTGATTCAGGTTTTCAATGTTCAATTTTCTCTTATTTTCAAATGATTTATAAGGAATTATAGATCCAACGAGATTCAGGTTTCCAATTGTTCATTTTTTTTCATTTTCCAATGATTTACAAAAAATGATAGATGCAGCAAAATGTTGATCGGGGTTTTCTCCTTTGAAATAAGGGATAGTGACCTATACTTCTGATTTATTCAACGAGTATCATTAGCATTATTGGCACGTTTCAAACGAGTCTGCATTGGAATATACCTGCTGAAATTGCATCACTTTTTTGAAAGTCTAGTTTTTTTAGGATTTCATATCAAATTTCAATGAAGTTGAGCAGTGTTTGAATATCACAACTTGATGTACGTATGCTTCGGGCTTCTGTAGGGGAAAATAGCTTCGTAGATATTTTGCCTCGCCGTATCAGTTTTTTCTCTGTATTCCATATAGCGAACAATGAATTCGAACACATAATATTTGATATTATGTGTCATAACGTATATTATAATAATTCATACAGTCTATAACTTAACATTCACTATGGGATCAACTTTTATCGCTTCAAATTTTGATTGTTCAATCATAATTTTATTCAATTCAACACTTGAATATAATATCAAAATTTGAAATTATATCCAGAAACAGATTTTTGTCAGAGATCTTTGTTCACCCTACTAGTCAAGAAGAAATATTGGACTTTCTAGAAAATTCTCCCTCTTCATCACCTTCTAAGAATCATAGAGCAACAAAAACTAAATTATTTATCTCTGATATGATTCATTTCTGTAAGAATGTGAGCTACAGACTTTTAACAGATCCGAACCAATCTTGATAAGATAGCTAAAATATCATTGGGTACATAAGCATTATAATAATATGTATATTTTCCATGGAATTTCTAGTTCACAACTTTATTGTGTGGAGAATGATTCCAATCTCATTCAGTCCTTAATCAATATAGAAAGCTGGACCAATGAGTCATATTCTACATACATTCACCTCCATAGTCCTATCAATATTTGAACCAGAATAGAGCAGCTCATTAGTCTATAGCTTGGTGCTATAACAAAAATCTGGTGTGGCGCACTCACACAACTTTCCTTGCAGTTATGAAAATTGATCACCTTACGCTAGTGTTCCCGCGCATCACAAGTCTACTATTCAAAGATCTAAGCCAGCTGGTGACAGGACAATATCGCTGCAGACACACGAAGTCTGCTATCTCTTCATAGTGCATGATTTAATAGAATCAACATTTGCCAACAGTTTGCAGTTTAATAATCTTATTTTATCGAACTTTGAGCTTATTTTCAATTTGAGGTGAAAATGTTACTGAACATCAATTGTAGAGATTTTTATGCTCAATCTTTTCCACTTGAAGTTTTCTGTTTAAATTGTATCTGAAGCCTGATAATTGGGAATCTAAAATCAAACTTTGCATAGATGGGGGTGGAGCTCTTGGAATTTTTACAGATATGGGACTTGTGGCAGTCGATAGAGCTTATCAATGAATTTTTTAGGTATGAATTTGATCAAAATCGTTGGAGCCGTTTTCGAGAAAATCGCAAAAAACCCTGTTTTTGACAACATTTTCGCCATTTTAGCCGCCATCTTGAATCGCATTTGATCGAAATTGCTCGTGTCGGATCCTTATACTGTAAGGACCTCAAGTTCCAAATTTCAATTCATTCCGTTGATTGGGAGATGAGATATCGTGTACACAGACGCACATACACTCATACACACACACAAACACACATACAGACCAATACCCAAAAACCACTTTTTTGGACTCAGGGGATCTTGAAACGTATAGAAATTTGAAAACTGGGGTACCTTAATTTTTTTCGGAAGGCAATACTTTCCTTACCTATAGTAATAGGGTAAGGCAAGTAAAAGTGAGTAAAAACTTCATTTTTTGGATTCACGATCGGCTACGGCTAATTATGCAAATGCCCAAATGAATTTTCATTATCAATCCCATAAAAAACAATTGAGCAGCCCTTTAGGAATTGATGGAGGATACATGAATTGTTTATTAATTTATAATTCTTCTCTGGGAAATGCATTTGAATGCTTGTAGTTGAATTCATGTGATTGGCAGAATTGACAAAGAACTATTAGGTAATGACGAAAAGTGACTACAGTATTCTAAGGTCGCGGTTGTGAAAACAGATCCTTATTGTCATTGCACTGCTGCAGATCTCCACGGAAATGAGTGTGTTTAATCGAAAGCACCAAGTTTATCGTCTCTGAGAACTCAATTAATTGTACCAGGGAACTGTACGCAGCCTGTGATTGGTTGTTGACAGTGAATCGGTAGCACGCGATTGGTTGTAAGCTTCAGCTTCAGATGCTGCAGTAATCTTCGGGTTGTGCCCTCAAGTTAGTGTGCGAGAGAAGGAAGTTGGATCCAAACCGCATCACTTGGAATCTCATTAGAACTCGAATCATTCCGCGTGCAAATTCACGTGTACCAACTTCTCGCCTGGCCCAGTTTTCCAAGAATGACTGCACTGTGTGTTTGTTGCTGACTGAATGACTTGATCAGCCATCTTGCAAGGTATAATTTTGGAAAAGTTTCTACTATCGCAACTGGATTTCTAATACATTACAAATATAATAGGATTGATATTAAATTAAGTTGAATATAATTTTAATTTTTTTTCATCAAATACATGTCTCAGATGTCGTTGATGTCATTGACATGTCTATTATACATGTTCATCAATCTTATAAATTGGAAATATAATAGACATTTTGAATTATGTTGAGAAGCTAAAAGCATTTTCAACTTAGATTACAATCACTTTCAAGTTATTGCATCAATCACTCCACCAAAACTGAAGGAATTTCAAACCAATACTCAATAATGAATATACTACTCTAAGACCACTTTGTAATACATAGTCCACTCAACCAATGATTACATTCACAAGAACATGGAGCAGTTATGAATATTCAAATTCATTAGAATTTTAAACAGAGAATTCTGGAAAAATATGAAACTTACTCAAATCATGATCACGAGATCATGAACACCATTGTAATATTAGATAAAATTAATCAAACACAAATCTAATTTGTCCAAGACATTATATTGAGGCATTTGATTCTCCATTCATCATAATCTACAAGCATTTAGCTCCACTCATACAACAGAAAAATATATTGTTTTGATTCAGAGATTCTCGTGTATTCATTAAATAAATACTTAGTGAATCCAATACTTCAATTGCTCCGCTAAGATTAATAGAATTGGGAATGCTTTGAGCCTTTCAATCAGTATTCATGGAATTGTTAGAAAATTTTCAACATAATTTCAACGATTGTGTACATCCTTCCATGTCCTGAATTGTACCAGTATTATTGTCTCTACGAAAAAATAAATTAAAATGATTAATAGACACCAACACAATAACTGTGGAAGATAAAATGCTCGAGGCGGGGAGAATAAAATCGATTCATTTATCTGTATTGGTTGATGAAGTTTGAGCTGCAAAAGTTTTAGTGGAATACATAAATGTTGTATCTAAGAGCATTTAACAGGTCATTACAATGGATCCTTGATGCATCAATCTGTTCATGCGAACAAAAATTCAGTAGTTTCACATCATTTTTATTCGTCTGGAACATTTATGACCTACCGGACAGTATTGTAGCTATCAAATTTGCTAGTGTAGTATCATATTTATGACCACGATAGAAATTTACAACCTTTAAAAGTGATTTCATTCGTGATGATAAAAACAGCATAAAAGTGGTGTACATTTTAAGTACCCGTCAATATGGCAAATAATGAATCTTTTTTGTATTCTCCCATACATCGATTACAAGGGAAATATCAAGAGATGAAAACAGTGTTCTGTGAATGAAGGATAGTTTCTTTGGAACAGGCGTTTAAAATATTTGTTATTAACAGTCAAAGTGGTACTGTGGGCTACTAAGCTCTAATTACAAAGTACTAAGTACTGAAGAAGTGAGTGCTTGATGCTCCAGCACTACAATAATAACCAGCCAACTACAGATGTGGTGTATGCTCACCGAGGAGGGATTAAATAGTGTTTATTTTGAAATCCTCATGTTTAAATTATGTAAAGCTTTGTTGTAAATGTTTCTCACTTCTGAGAAAATATGTTACTGAGAGTTTATTTCTGCTTGATTACAGTTCTTCTATTGTCAATTTCAATGTTTCATTCTTGAAATCACAATTTTACTGTTCCGTTGTGAAGAATATACCTGAAGTCCATCAATATTTTCCTTTGCAGTAAGCCAAATCATTCCAGTTGTGTCAATCTTATGAGAATGTATACATCACAGTAAGCTACCACGTTTCCAATTGGTAATGCTTTCCAAATTCCAAACTTTCCAACATTCTATTCTCCATGGACTTCATAGAATTTCCACATTCCTTTTCAACATAATCAGTATTATGAATTTGAATTTTTCAAATATGTTAATTTTACTGTTTCATTCTCCAATTGCAAATTCCACTGTTCTATTGAACAGACAAAATTTGAAGTCTATCAATGTTTTCTTTCTTGCAGTAAGCCAAATCTTTTCAGTTGTGTAAATTCCATGAAACTGTATACATTTCAGTAAGCTACCACGTTTTCAATGGGTCATGCTTTCCAAAACTGTAAACTTTTCATCATTTCTCTCACCCTATACTCTATGGACTTCATTAAATTTCCATTCCCTGTGAACATAATCGATGAATATCGGGGGCCTCTGGAGTACAAAAGTATAAAAAGTTTATTACGAAAGAAGAAATTACAATAACATTCATACAGGAATATTCCATCTAATCACAGTAAATTGAGATTAATTCCCAGAGGAATACAAAAATTTCCACAAATTTGCACAAAAGCCGGTTGAATGTTAATCCTGATTAACTTCACGTGAACCAAATCAAAGAAGACCATTTCAAAAAGATGGATCTACTGTAATTAATCAGGATTGAAAATAACCCACTTTCTTGCAACCGGCACTAAGTACCTGATTGAATGATTACAAAAGTTCAACAGCTGAGTCATATTTTCGACACAGTCCCACACACATGAACTCGCTCACTCACTTCCATCACCAACAGACGACAAAATAATTAGTATCAGCTGTTTTCCAAGGATGAATAATAATTATGCTTTTAATGTCCTTCAGCGCGTTTTCCCAGAGATGAGACCTAGTGCAATCGAATCTTTATATTATAAACCTACTATGTTATGAATTTCGTGGGAATCGTTAGAGCCGTTTTCGAGATCCGGTGAAATACAAACATATAAACATCTAAACATCCAAACAGCTAAACATATAAACAGAAGTTGCTCGTTTAATAGTATAGGATTTACAGAATTCTTGAATCTGTTTGTTCAATTTATACAGTTAGTGACTAAATTCTCAATTCTTTTCGTTTTCAAGTGCATTCGGATTCTATCTGAAACTCGTATATTTAGAATGTTTCAAATGTGGAAGATTAATTGATAGTTCATGACTTATTTGTTGCACGATGATGACAAGCCAAACGATTCACACAAAAGGAGTCTCTTTGCCCAGGAATAGATCCAGCGTGACACCATTCAAGCTACGTATGTGACGGATCTCATTAGGGAGATCTTTCCTAGTTGCATTGAATGTTGTGTTTGGAGTAGACAGAAACAGCGATAGGACACAGAGCGCAATGCATACATACGCAGAAATTAAACGCGATTTAATTAAAGTGCTGTTGATGAACGTTTAGCTGTACGACGTATGTTTAGAGACGCAGTGGCGTGTATTTGCATTGGCAAATTAAACACATATTTTGTTTTGAAATGTCTTTCTGTTAATCGCCTGTGAAATCGTGTACTCACGTCTCCGCGGTAATAATTATTTACTTTGAAAATGAGCGGCGCTTAGACGATTGCGTTCGTGTTAGTTGGTAGGGGCGACTATAGAATGCGCTGCTACTCATGCGCTACCAACGCTCTCACAAAACATGCACACATGAGTTGTCATGTGTTGTGGTGTTTGCAAAGTTCGCGACATCGGGAAAGCATTCAACCCACTCACCAATGCACGCTCTTCATTTTCTGTTTTCCTTTTTCTGCTTCCTTTCACAACTTTTTACCACTCCTACGCTATCGGAAACTTTCCAACTACCCCTTATTTCAATCTCAATAACGTCAGAAACCCTTTATTCCAGTCTCAATAATGTCAAAAATTAATGCGAGAGTGGAAAAGCCAAACCCTGTCTAAGACAAATCACACATTATGAATGACCCATAAATTATAATTTACAATAAATTTTCAGTTTTTGCTTCAATCAAAAAGAATCTTAACCAATCTTATTTCTTAATCTAGTCTTCTTTTCAATGGAGTACGTAGGAAAAGAAATTGAATGAAGAGAGGAAATTTATGTTTCTGTTTGATTCTCCCTATTCAATATCTTGATACACTGTGAAATATAATCTAGGTCATATTTCAAGGAGAATCTTACTAACTTTGCCCACTCCACTGTTTCTAATAATAATTGCAGTGTGGTAGTACATCAACAAAACTCCCATGAACTCTGTGCAGTTGCACATAACTTTTACATTTGTAATAAAGAATAGATAAAATTTTTCATTTGTGATAAAGAATATAGATAAATTGATAAATGATCAAGTTACTTCACCTGAACAACTCTCAATATTGAAAAATCAGTACCAAACTTTCAAAGATCATCAATATGGATTATTACATTTATCTAGGACTGTTATGAAATATACTATTCTCATTCACCCCCACAAATTGAATCATTGTTGATTATTGTGTTGAGAATTCTGAATTGAGATTTCATTGTAGGTTGATGAGAAGTTTTCACTCTTCTATTGGAATAGTAATTTTCACGAATACTGTATCAATTATGTTTCCTTTAATATCACCAATCAATAACAAATGAACCGAGATGAAAGTTTGTCGAACTTTATCTCTATCCAATTCTCTTTCTCCAATAATATCTTATCCTTCTTCCCGTCTTACACTTTTTTCTCTCTCTTTCAATTCTTTCTCAATTTCTCCTAACTCATTCCAAATTCGTCTCTCTTCTCTCAAATTCTTGTTCACTCCAAAAATCTATCTCTTCCACTCCACAATTTCTCCTTCTCGACCTCAATGTCTTGTCATCACGCGAACGGAACGAGTACGAGTACGTAGCTGTCGTTAAGCTATTCCCACTTGCAAGTTGTCAGCCTGTAGCAGTGGAGCTGCCATTCCAATCTCTCAACAGAAGCCACAGCAGACTGTTTGCTCTGCTATGACGTCATAGCCGTCAATGTTCAACATCCATAGACTAACAGCACTTGTCACGTGATCACACACAACAACATGCATGACAACATTCAAGCCCCATATACCTATACATACATATATCCTCAACGTATTGGCAGGCGGAAGTGATTGCCGTTTTACGTAAAGAATATCTTAAGCATAGATAATATTGCTCTCATAGACGAACTCACTCAGCAACAGACAGATTTATGCACACAGGAGACGGCGATAAAATTAAACGTCTGCATGCACGAGTAAACTGGCATATGCAGACAGATGAACGTATGTGTGCATTGCAAAATTCGAACACCTGCGGATGAATTTTTCCAACGTCTGTCTGCGTACGTCTATTTATTGCTGTGTCCGTTTGTCTGATGTTGTCTCATGTTTAATGAGATTATTCTTATTTATTATCATTCTAATTTTTACAAGAAAGCAGTGAATGGGAGAGAAAAACTAAGGATACTCTTTGTACTATTTATCTCCCAAATTTAGATAATAATTATTATTTTAAAAGTCCGAAATGAGGTTATGATTCCACATTTCTAAAATCAGTCCTTTTTCACTCAAAAAGGAAAAAAAACAGATTCCCCCTATTATAATCTTGATTTAACCTGTTAGTGCAGCACAAGCAAATCATGATATACAAGTGAATCATAATCTCAAAACAGGTAGCTTTGAGAGGTATGACTATAATTTATCAGTAATTATTCTAATAGAACCGTCTTCAAGATCAGTTTATAAGTTGAAAATGTAAAATCTTTTTACACGAAAAAGAGGGATGAATAGAATCGATGAATTCCCACCACATCAATCTCCAATATCGACCGATTTGAGAATTGAACATGAGGGCATCAAGTGAATTTTGAGAATTATTATGTATTAAAATATTGATAATCATCATTGTATTGAATGCATTCTTCAGAAATTTACAACCTGGAATGATTTCATATCAACTTCATACTCGTCTTCTAAAACTATAACTGATAGGTTGTCAGTTTTCAGCCTTTTTGAGAAAACCATGAAATGACGATATAACCTGAATCATACAATGAAAGTTCAAGGAAATTTCATCATGATGTGTTGTTCGTAATATTGATGGAAATTAAAAGAAATGTGAAAAATTGGTGAGCATTTCATCATAAGATTGTTATACATTTATACATGGATCATTGGCTACAATGTCATTCTCAACTATGAATGATTGGGAAAGGAACAACAGGCTTAAAGCCCAAAACTGTATCTTTCCCAAATTTAGATAGAAATTAAGGGATTATCAGATCATTATAATCATCATCTTCATCTTCATTATTGGTTTATTATCAGATCATTGATTGGATGGTGGCAGCTCTTCTAAATAACAATGAGGCAATTTAAATACATGGATAACGTTCTATTCTCTGATATACAACTCACTTAGATCAACTGTTTTGAATCAATTGTTGGGCTGGCACAGTATCAGATATCCCCGACTAGGCAACGTGAGTGGAGGTGCATTGATAAGAGTAGGAAAGAGTGATTCAAGAGGATAAACATGGAGAGATTTGGAATGGACATTTGTGAAATTAATGTCAGGACGGCCAGGATTAATGTCAAGGACCGGGCACATAATAATAAAAGGAGGGATAAATATAGCAGCAGATCAAGCCGCGGCTGGATTAAGGGAAAGGTTCAGAGGGAGAAAGGGAAAGGTTCAGAGGGAGAAAGGCAAAGGTTCAGAGGGAGAAAGGGGTTGTGCTGAGTTAAGCAAAGGGCAAAAATCAGATCAGGGATACAGTAGAGCCCTAGCTTCACATGTATTATTCATCTTGTTTTGCCTATCAGCCTCGCTCTGTGCCTGGCTCCTCATTTTGGCATATATATTCCTCTGAACTGCTCTTTTGGTTCAACCTCTTGAGCGACTTGAGCTATTCTTCTTCTGGTCACAAAATAATGACCGAATTCACTCCACTGAAATGCGGGGTTCTCTTTCTCGGCGGCATGGGTATTTTATCTTCATCTCTCCCTCACTCCAATATCTCTCAAGCGATGAAAAGTCTCTCTCCCTCATTCCTGTTTTCTTGTTTCGATATACCAAGTGACTCTATGTATCAAGTCTCTATCATACACTAATTTATGACAGTCCGAAATGGAAGAATTTAATACTACTTTGCAGTGATGCGCTATTTGGCATGTTGTGTGGAACATCCAGACTCCACTACATAGTATGAAGTAAAATTTAATCTCCAATTCCACGATTCTCAGGGACTGTACCGTATTCTACAGTAGAAACAAAATGTTATCAACACCGCCTCGAATCTTCAATCAATTTCAGAATATATTATTGGTATTAAGAGATGTGAAATTATATATTGTGTTTGTATATTGATTGATTGATTGATTGAGTACTTTATTTATGTAGATTACAATATATACTGGCTTATACACTTATATACAATAGCTTACAATACAGCAAATATAGATGAATTTACATAATATAGACTAAGAAAATAATTATTGAACTGTATATGATATGAAAAAGCAATTTGAAATATAATAACTATAGATAATAATTATATTGTTATGCATCTACATAAATTGGCGGAGCTTTGGACATATCAATGTCCATTCTTCGGAAAGAATATTGAAAATATCCTCCCCACTAACTCTCTACTCTATATTGTGAGAGATTTTGTGATGAATATGTTCCGTTTAGAAATATTTTCATTGAAATACGGATTTCCTGACAAAAATGTTTAGTTTTGAAAAAATCTGCGTTGAAATAAGAGAAATTCAAATGGTGCATTATACGTCTTAGAAAACCTACTCCTGCTAAAGCAGCTATTCTCTAATTGATCACGACATATTGAGTGTGGACCTGATCAGATCCTTTTCCAATACAGAAGTCACATACATTGGACACTATATCGGTATTCAATCCAACAAACAAGTTTCATTCAAGCTTTATCATTCCCTTATTAACAACTCACTTCTACAACCTTCATTATTCAGTACAATACACAACAACGTCTCAACTACCAGTACAAACTGGTAGAACGAATTATAAGTACATGAGGTTAGCTCCTTACTTCCATTCTCTATGAGATAATGGACATACCTCTGAAATCCCAATACTCGTGCCCTTTTATGGTCCACCCTAAGTTTACACAGTTGGCTCACTGCCCTCACATTTCATTCATTTAATGCATTTAGTGGTCCTCTATAGACATTACAACTATGAGTTCTCAGTTGTGAAAACTATCCTTACCTCTCTCTCTTAAAGAGAGTCATTCACATTAGCCGATCACTCCCTTTCTCTCCGACCACCCCTGGTTGAACAAAGAAATTTATTATGGACACAGTCCAAATGTGACTCCTTGAAATATTGAGTGGTTATACTAATCCTCATACCGATATTTTTATCATCCTCTAACCATAAAAGTTTCGGCATGACGCTCATGACTGCTTGATCTCTGCTATAAATTGTTTTATACTCGTATTACAGTAGTTATTATCGATGTAGTTTTTCAATTATTGCGGAAGAGTCATTCAAACGGGAAAATACAACGAGAGGATAGTTGTTCGCAATTCTCGTCACTTATTCTCTTAAATAGAATGTAATTGTTAGCATAAGAACCTGATAGCCTATCAGAAAAAACATTATTTTATCAGAGAACAATAAATTGTTTTATGAGAATGTTTCATCCTATGCTATGCTCAATAAAGGATCTAAATGAATTGTATATGTTATCTGTAACTGGAATAGTTTGCAATTACTGCAGGTGTAAGGTGAAAATTATAATGTAAAATTTTCAACACATTCAACTTTCAAGAATATCTTGAATTGTAGTCATTTTTTACTGAAATCAACCTGTCAACCAGAAAACGTATTTTCATGATACTCTTATACGAAGCTATCCACAATTGTAACCATGATCACCTGATAATACAAGTAACTCTGTAATAATGACGGTTTCCATTTTTGATGAGTTCACTTTATATTTCAGTTAGTACGATCCTATAAAATAATGTTATTATCAAATGGCCGTATCATTTCTTCAATATCCTCAATTTGAATTGGTTTGTTTTCTCAGATTGATTTCTACAGTGGTGCAGGTTCAATGCCTAGTGAGATCGGAATCAATTTTCTATTATAAATTTACATGGCTTATATCAAGAACGATACGGTGACATTTTGCAGTCAAAGCATAGGATAATCATTTCATTTCACCTACCGGCTTCTGGAGGTATATAAGTTATCTGCATGCGTAACATCATGCACTTCTTGTTATATTATTGAGCAATAGCTCACAAAATTATGTTTGTAACCATATATAAATTGAGTGATTATGATTAGTCATCGATACGGTTAACTTGAATGGACAAAGTACAACGAATATCATCTGCTTGAATTTATAACTGACCAAATATATTCATTTTGTAATTCGTAATCTCTCTGATTCACTGACTTGAAGTGTATATTGTAACATGGATTGATGGTGATGTATAAAAGTGAAGGTACGTATTATTGTCACTGTTTCAAGGAGTGATTGAATGGATGCACTGTTGTGATCACTCCTAATTCGAGCTTTGATTGAGACACTGCCACTGAGCCGGTGGCAAATCGTATAGTGCATTCGGTTATTGAGCAATTAGCGCTTGTTGCCGCGATTCAATCAAATATTAACGGCCAATTTATTTTCCATTTGTGCAACGACAAAAGAACCGTTCTCGGCTCGTTTTGAGAATTAATTCATCAAACTAATGGGTGACGTGACCACTGGGTGCGGGCTGTCGATACATCGTAGTAGATGAGAAAGATAACAACTTGCTGAGGAAAAAATAGGAGAGTTTGAGTGCAGAGGGGGATGAAGAGAGATAATATCGATTGTGAATGAATTTGAGAGAGGAAAAGAGAAACGAGAGTAAGGGTGAGGGGAGTCTCAGTAGAATGAGTGGATATGGATTGGGAAGCTTGTGTGAGAGTATGGTGATATCAGAGGGAAAAAAATATTAGAAGAGCGGCTATATCAAGTTACTATACTTTTTTCCAATGGTGATACCGATGGATTCCGGGATCCATCATTTTTTTGTTAATGAATCCATTTTAGAATAAGTAATAAAGAGTTGATTATACCACAATATTAGGATGATTTCCAAACTCATATAAGAGATGTTGAAGATCATGACTGTCGACCTGACCACAATACAGACTAAAAAGGTCACCAATCCAGAGGAAAACCCAGCAATCTTTACTAGTATTATTTGACTGCTGATTGGATAGTATAGCATACTTCTTGCTTGTCTAATCACCTTCTCCAATATTCCAGGAGATAAGTAGTAAGTGTGGAGCATTATGAGACTTCTGACTTTTTCATGTTATGTTACTTATTATGTTGTTATCATGTCCAGAGAAGTTGTTACCTGTTAAAATAGAAGATCCAAAAGAATGTATCAAAAACACAATATCACATGACGGATAATTATCACATTTTTAACTGATGTAATAGACCAATTATGGAAGAGGTGCAATTCCTTATTCGAATAAAGGCCGTGGAAGAGGAAATGATTCAAATATATAGAAGCATTCCTCACGAAGGAGGTTGATAGAGGACAGAATTTGAGATAAGAGTGTGATCATGTGTGAAGCCTTTTATTTGGCTTTTTATTTATTTGCATGAATACTGTAACATATTTAAATCTGGGTAGATGAAAAGCCCTAACAGAAATAGTAATAGGTCTAAAAATAAAGTAATTGGCTAATATCGCCAAGCAGATAATAATCAAGATAAGATAGCATCAGCTTGTTCTGGCTAAATGGTACAAGAACTTAAAAAGGATTTGAAGAAAGTTTACTACTCATAAATATATTATTTATAAAATATTTGAAGATTGAGGTTAGATAGATGTATTCACAGATCGGTGACCTAGAGATCGATCAAACCGAAGAACGTAGAATCTGACCAAAACCCCTTGGCAGAGCTTTATTGCATTCAGACGGTGTGCAATGTGAGAAAACACCCGTCCACGTGGCTAATTATTAAGTAGCATGGAATTAATATTAATATATAAAATATTAACTAGCATGCAAAGAGCATAAATAAAAAACCAAATAAAAATAATTTAATGTATTCAGGAAATAAGAGTTACCAGGCGCATGAATACCTAATAAAATTTGCATGCACCAATAGTAAAACAGCAGTTAATAGGCGGCAATTGTAGGCCAATTCAAAAATATTTATATATATTTATATAATTGTAGTAGATTTTGTGTAAAAATTTGTGTAATCTATGTTATCAATATGGCTCGAATGCAAAGAAATTATTAATCATATAATCTAAGCAATATTTTGGCATTCTTTGTAAGATCTATTTGAATTTAATGGCGGAAGATTGGGATATTTAAATTTTATGCTAATTTGAAAGCCGGAAAGAGGATCTGTAAAACTTGAGAAGGAAGAACCAGCACTCGCCAGCCAGATGCCACCATAAGAGGACCCCAAATATTTTAGAGCGAAGTACCTTATTAATAATTTTGTAAAAATTTAAAGTTAAAGTAAATTATTTGAATTTCTTAAAAGACTTCGTGATGCTATTGTGAAGCAGAAGTCATTTTTCATTTTTTATTAAATTTATAACCCCTTTGGAGGAGACGATTCCGGCTACCATATTCCTGGACCACATGGAGTTGGATCGACATCGGCGGCTTACAAGAAGATTTTCGACACGTGAGTGATTTAAATTTGAATTTAGTGATGGGCGCCCTAGTGCTTCGAAATAATCTGATGATCAAAGCTAGCTCGCCGAAAGGGTTATTATAAATTAAGAAATTAATAAGAGTAATACTTGCGCAAGTAAAAATTAGTATCAAAGGTATTTAATTGAAAGAAAAATATATAGATCAATATTTTAGAAATTTCTGTTTAATCAAAGAAGTACGAAATCTAGGCTATTAAAACATATGCATCAATATTCAATTTTTTGCAATACAATTTGCGATAATTTATCATAGTTCTAATTCACTAGATGAATGGCTCTACCTATTCCGTCAGGTGCCGAATCTTGCACCCTGAGATAAAAATATATATTCGATACAAATAAATCTACTAAATACTAGAGATTTTAATATATAGATATATTTGGATTATTAGTGGCTAATTTATCAAGCTGATCTTAGAGCACATATTTTTGATTGAATTATCCAAGCCGACAAGTATTAGCAAGTACATGTCACAGCTACATGCCAAAGAATGCATATGATTTCAAGATAAAGGCACATGGTAATGATTCGTGCCATAAATCTAGAATATAAAGTTAGCCTGTGATATTTTTATTGATTTCAAATATTGTTCTATTTTTATATTATATTTTTTATCGCTCTATATATATTTTTTGCCTCGACTGATCTTTGCATTATTTATGTAATATATGTGTAAAATTTTCATGGTGTGCAATTTATTTTTTATTCCTCATCTCTATAGTATAAGTATCATATATATATATATATATTTATTATTTATTGAATTACAAGAGTTATTGGAGAAGCCCATATCTAGGCCTATCAAGATTTTTTAAGACTGAATACTATTAGAAAACCACGCCCTAATTATATTAAATCTCATGCTTTACCGACTGATGCCAAGCAGGAGGCTAATCGTTATTTTAATATAAAGAATAACGTGACAGAAAGACATGTCGCCCAACGTGATAGGCCACGGATACGACAGAAAGACATGTCGCCCAACGTGATAGGCCACGGATACGGCACAAAGACATGTCGTACCAACGTGGGACTGATGATGAGAGCCAAGCTCATTGTATAATTATTTGAAATTAAGTCAATAACCATATTGAAAATTATAGATAACTTATACGAGTTGTGAGGAAAACTGGCGAAGGAAAATTTGTATTACTTTTTGGGGAAACAAGAGCTTTAAATAGAGAGAAATTATATGTTTTAAAGAAAATTTTATATTATTAGTACTGTAAAAAATTACCTGTTTATAGAGAGAGATTATATTTTATAAGCCTAAACTGCTAGTCAGAAATCAATGAATAGTATTATTATATTATAAGAGCTTAAGTAATAAATAGGTTACCTGGCTTGTAATGTCCATAGGCCTATCCTCATTTGTGTCCTTATTAATGCCTTGTTGGCCAAAACTTTCACTTTTTTAACAAACACTTGACACCTAATCCATTTTTAAAATATGAGTCTCTTTTCGTCCACGCAAAGTAAGGTAGCAGACACACTGCAGACGGCGATAGTAGCGGAGATCGACGCTGAGGGGGGCGCGATGGAGTCCAACGCCCAGATATCTTCAATCACCGCCAAGAATCCTGTGAACAGTAATAAACCGTTAAATGTCTCCCAAGAAGCAATAAGAAGGGTTATAGTAGAGGGGATGATCAAGTCATTTTCTAATAGTTTAGAAAAAACAATGACCATGGCAATGAAGGACTTGAAGGCGGAAATGAAGGAAATGCGGGAATCACTGAAGGATACATCGGTAAGAATGGGTAAGGAGACTGCGGAAAGAATAGATAACCTACCAGCACAAAACACTTCACAAATTCATGAAATAGCTACAAACAGGAACAATAGTCAACTTATTTCCATAAATAAACAACAGAATAGTAAATCTACACAAATAGCTCACCTAAATTCTGATATAAATCAAAACAAAGTACAACTTAATTCATTGGAGACAGCCGTTGGAGAACAGCAATTATTTTCATCTGAATTAAATGCCGAAGTAGTAGATAATGAAACAGAAGCTTCTAGTCATTGGAAACAGGCCCAAGAGAAGTTGGTACAACTTGAAAGTCAAATACATCAATTTCCGCACGAGAATATAGAGCCTATTCCCATAGCAACGTTTGATTCACTACACAGTTTCAATGAATTAGGCCGTTTTGACAATACAGACCGCTATCTCCAACCTAAAGAATTTATAGATCAGATAAAACTAGTTCAATCATTAACACCCACCTCTTGGAATTTTTGGCGTCTTCGTTTGACTAGTTTATTGATTGGCGAACCCCTGATGTTCTTTCGGAGTAGAGTCCATGAATTTACATCATTGGATGAGTTTGTAGCTGTCTTCCTGGAACAGTATTGGAGCAGAAATAAACAGTTGGACGTGCTAGCGGACATCATATCATGCGATTTCAACCCTAACTTAGACGGTGCATGTACCACTTTCGTCACTGCCCTACAGTTTAAAAATTCTCAATTGAGCGAGCCCATTAACGAATCGGCATTAGCAAGTATTATTTTAAAGAAGCTACCGTATCAAGTTAGAATGGCACTCGCCACACAACCCATTACTGATTGTAAGCAGCTGATAAATCATTTATATGGCATACAGTCTGTGATGGCAATGTCAAACCACCGTTCAGACCAGAGATATACACAAAATCAATATAACTCGAAAAGTAATCAGTATACCAGCCAAAACTATGAATCAGTACCATATGATTGCTCACGATCTACCCCTCAATTTAAATGCCGCTATAATCATAATCATAATAACAGCTGGAATAATAGAAGTTTTCAGAATCGTCAAACAAATCATTATCCACAGCAAACCTATGAAAGAAATTATTATTATGGCCATGATCGATTCAACACAAATAATGATTACACTCAGAATAATTATAATAGAAATTACAAACCGCCACCTCATCAAATAAGTACAAACTATACATTAGCACATGCAATAGGATTGAATCAACAAAAAATCCGGAACCCAGCACCCAACGACCCGCCACCAGATATACAGAAAACTACAGCTAATAAACCAGGACTATATGATACCCCCGATATAACAAGCACAAGCTCAAATGAAACAAACCAAGAAAAGCAGGATATTTCAACGTCATACACCACATTCAGAATTGATTTACCGGAGACTTTGTTACAAGAAACACAAGATAACCCACCACCAGACACACAGGATCCCATACAAGACAGCCTATCACAAAAAACCGCCGCCCAACATGCAATTAAAGCCAGCCGCAAGCATCAGCCTCTATTAAGTTTCCTGTTCCCCACCGAAGAGCAACCTGCCACCGAAGAATCACTGCTAAAAATAAACAGTTGCCAGGAGGAGACCGTCACCATACTATCCGCTTTGAACGTCTCACTCGCGCATCAAGAGACCGCCACCGCACCCGCGCATCATTTGACCCCACAGCAGACCAAGGACCCGGACCAAGAGGACGACACCAGAGAGGACGGCATGCAGGAGAAAAGAGGCATGCATCATAAGGCCCGGAGACGAAGGCGCCCGAGGACACCCGGCCGACATCAGGACGAGGAGGACAGCATACAGGACCGTAAGAGCATGCATCGCAAGGCCCGGAGGCGGAAGAAGCGACGAAGGAGGAACCACGCGCGCGCATACCGGCCGCATGCACGGTTCAAACGCCCGAGGAGGATACCGGACCGGGACCAGGTTGGAGAACAGACCACCGACGTCATGCATCCGCGGCACATTCGTTTTAAAGGCTATGATCAGCGATGTGACCGGAAAAATAGGCCAAAGGAATATGATAAAAACGGAGCTGCTTACGAAACTACTATGGATTCATGCGTGGAGGATAATTATAAAGTGGACTACTTATTGAGGTTAATTAAGGATAAACGGTGTTTGAGAAGAATGGAAGCAATAAAAAGTTATATTAATAAAATGGAAGTACCTGGTTATATGTTGAAGGATTGCAATATTAAAAAGTTGATAAATGTTTTGTTATGGTGTTTAATATTTGTTATTATGGCTGTGATGTTTGCTAAAAATTGTGATGTTAATGAAATAATGAAGAGGATAATATTATTGAAGAAGTTTATGGCCTATGAAAAATCTTGCTTTACGAAACTGTTTCCTGATATGATTAAGCTTATCTATAAAGAAACTATGTGGATAGTATTGAAAGAAAATAAATGGAAGACTTTGAATCAATTAAAAGAAATTATTATTAAAGGAACAAGGAGTTATTTGAAGAGAGAATACACCAGATACCGGGGTTTTATATTCATGAAGATAAATTAATAATAGGACAGCCTCAACAATCAACAAATGGATAGCAGATAACCCAACCAGCCTACAGTGTAGCTACAAGCAGAAAGTCAAAAGATATGGGAAGACCACTACAATTCTACATGAAATATCATCGAATTTGAAATAAATATGATAAGAAATCAATGAAAACATTATTATCAAACCGATTACTAACCTTCCTTAATAAATTTTAATATTGGTATAGGACCTCGTGGCAACAATCCAATGTTTAATTTTCCTTCCAACCGTTAGAAGCCTGCAATAAGGAAAAGAACAATTTTTAAATATGTAATTAAATTATATACATCAGATAAAAAAGGACACAAGCGGGGATAATAAAATTAAAATTTGTTAATTACCTTTTTAAGAGAAAAAATTAAGCAGTTAGGTTAATAGTTATGAAACTCGACAGCAAATTCTGTAGAACCAGTGACCAGCTGGCCAAAGCCACCCAAATCAAACGAATGTAATGTCTGTTGAACATATGTTTATAAAAAGAAATACTGTACCCAAAAAGTTATTTATTATTGTTATTATTATATTTATTAATGTCGATATATTTATTTATATGTTTTATATTTATTACTTTTAATTATGCCACGTTTGTTACCTGAAAAGAGTTAAAGTGAATACAAGCTACCAAAAAACCAAAAGCCATTAGCAAAAGAAAGTATTGTACCTGATGTATAGAAAATTATTTATATTAAGACCTAAGAAATACTATAAGATATAAGCCCAGAAGTTTATGAATCGAAATTATTGTCTAAAAGGAATCATTTATGAGAATTATGAAATGTGTGTAGTTAAGTTGGCGGCCCTGCAAGCGGCGAATTTAAAAATTACTGTGTTGTAAATGTTGTCAGGAGGAGTGCGTTTAGAAGTTTATATTTATGATATTTTTATGTGTGTTGAGGAGGAGAATTTGTTATTGTTTTTGATAAAGGTATAAAGGAGATGCAGCAAATATGTCTGCGAAATGTGATAGAAGTAGGAGAGTATAATTCATAAATAAAGTATAGTGTATATCAATGTATTGAAGGGTGGGTTTTCATTAAAAACATTGTGATTCTCAATATTTTGAATTCAAACCCAGGGGCGCGTGTAACATATTTAAATCTGGGTAGATGAAAAGCCCTAACAGAAATAGTAATAGGTCTAAAAATAAAGTAATTGGCTAATATCGCCAAGCAGATAATAATCAAGATAAGATAGCATCAGCTTGTTCTGGCTAAATGGTACAAGAACTTAAAAAGGATTTGAAGAAGTTTACTACTCATAAATATATTATTTATAAAATATTTGAAGATTGAGGTTAGATAGATGTATTCACAGATCGGTGACCTAGAGATCGATCAAACCGAAGAACGTAGAATCTGACCAAAACCCCTTGGCAGAGCTTTATTGCATTCAGACGGTGTGCAATGTGAGAAAACACCCGTCCACGTGGCTAATTATTAAGTAGCATGGAATTAATATTAATATATAAAATATTAACTAGCATGCAAAGAGCATAAATAAAAAACCAAATAAAAATAATTTAATGTATTCAGGAAATAAGAGTTACCAGGCGCATGAATACCTAATAAAATTTGCATGCACCAATAGTAAAACGGCAGTTAATAGGCGGCAACTGTAGGCCAATTCAAAAATATTTATATATATTTATATAATTGTAGTAGATTTTGTGTAAAAATTTGTGTAATCTATGTTATCAATATGGCTCGAATGCAAAGAAATTATTAATCATATAATCTAAGCAATATTTTGGCATTCTTTGTAAGATCTATTTGAATTTAATGGCGGAAGATTGGGATATTTAAATTTTATGCTAATTTGAAAGTCGGAAAGAGGATCTGTAAAACTTGAGAAGGAAGAACCAGCACTCGCCAGCCAGATGCCACCATAAGAGGACCCCAAATATTTTAGAGCGAAGTACCTTATTAATAATTTTGTAAAAATTAAAGTTAAAGTAAATTATTAAATTTCTTAAAAGACTTCGTGATGCTATTGTGAAGCAGAAGTCATTTTTCATTTTTATTAAATTTATAACCCCTTGGAGGAGACGATTCCGGCTACCATATTCCCGGACCACATGGAGTTGGATCGACATCGGCGGCTTACAAGAAGATTTTCGACACGTGAGTGATTAAATTTGAATTTAGTGATGGGCGCCCTAGTGCTTCGAAATAATCTGATGATCAAAGCTAGCTCGCCGAAAGGGTTATTATAAATTAAGAAATTAATAAGAGTAATACTTGCGCAAGTAAAAATTAGTATTAAAGGTATTTAATTGAAAGAAAAATATATAGATCAATATTTTAGAAATTTCTGTTTAATCAAAGAAGTACGAAATCTAGGCTATTAAAACATATGCATCAATATTCAATTTTTTGCAATACAATTTGCGATAATTTATCATAGTTCTAATTCACTAGATGAATGGCTCTACCTATTCCGTCAGGTGCCGAATCTTGCACCCTGAGATAAAAATATATATTCGATACAAATAAATCTACTAAATACTAGAGATTTTAATATATAGATATATTTGGATTATTAGTGGCTAATTTATCAAGCTGATCTTAGAGCACATATTTTTGATTGAATTATCCAAGCCGACAAGTATTAGCAAGTACATGTCACAGCTACATGCCAAAGAATGCATATGATTTCAAGATAAAGGCACATGGTAATGATTCGTGCCATAAATCTAGAATATAAAGTTAGCCTGTGATATTTTTATTGATTTCAAATATTGTTCTATTTTTATATTATATTTTTTATCGCTCTATATATATTTTTTGCCTCGACTGATCTTTGCATTATTTATGTAATATATGTGTAAAATTTTCATGGTGTGCAATTTATTTTTTATTCCTCATCTCTATAGTATAAGTATCATATATATATATATATTTATTATTTATTGAATTACAAGAGTTATTGGAGAAGCCCATATCTAGGCCTATCAAGATTTTTTAAGACTGAATACTATTAGAAAACCACGCCCTAATTATATTAAATCTCATGCTTTACCGACTGATGCCAAGCAGGAGGCTAATCGTTATTTTAATATAAAGAATAACGTGACAATACATACATGGAGACAACAGGTCAACAGGACAACAGGTCCCTTATTATGACGCAACATATTATTATGTGTGTGTATGTTACCCTTATTGAAACATTACAACATTCTTCATTCAAAAATTAGATTTAAAATAAACAACAAGCTGAGAATAAAACAAGAGTAAAATAAAATAAGAACAAAATAAATTATAAAACAGAAAAAGCGTCTTAACAATAGAAATATGTGTTTTTTATTAAAAAAATCCTATCTTATATTTATTGCTGAAACTACTTTCCAAGAGAAAATATGGGAGGTGGGAAAATATATCTCTCTCTCTCTTTTGGTTCCTATCCGTTCCGGATGTTGGCAACCATTCTGGCTATGATGACCCTGTTGACTGCCGCCCTGAACAGCTGTGCTGTGCTCATTCCATACCATGTCCTCAGGTTCCTAAGCCACGATATTCTCCTTCTTCCAGGACCTCTTGGGAAAATATGCACTTGATAAATATGACTTGGAAAATATCTTACATGGGTACAAACCATGGACTACAGAGAGAACAAAGAATCATGTGGGCACTGAGAAGAAAAAAGTCATAAAAAATAAAGAGAGAAAAATGTCATACGGAAAAATTGCCACAAATATCTATCCTAAATTAAGCCCTTCAGAGTGTTGCGGAATCTGCCATGAGAGCATCCAAAGACGTCTACATCAAAAGATGAATTTTAAAAAGGAAACAAGTCTGTAAGCAAGGAAAAATAACAATCTGAAAACGTGTGATAGAGCAAAAAAACTTTTCCCACAAAAAATAAACATATCAGGATGGTTTTCCAAGATCTGGCCATTTCAATATTTGCTTGCAATAATACTCATTTTGATTTGAATTTTTTCTGGAAAGAACTTTCTTTTTCACAATGAAGCATCGTTTCAAGGAAATCGTAACGCGATTCTTTTGTTCAACCCGCTCTTGCATTGAAACCCCGTTCAAGCATCTATAGTACGATGCACTTCAAACTATCAGAATTGTTTGAATGTGGAATATTTATGATATTCTTAAGGATTGCTGACTGTTCACAGTGAATCTTACTAGTGCACAGCGTGTATTTCACCGATGCCGTTGTCGTTAGCTGCAACTCGAGAATCTTTCAGTCGACTTTTCACAAACGGAATGCTTTTATGTGCAGCCGTCGACTAAATCTGATATCGGTGTTCAGATCTTGCTTTGAAAAGGCACGCTGCAAAATGAGGAAGAAGTTGGACGACTTCTCCTGACATAGTTTCATCAGCATCCACTTTCCAGCGTGCTAAACTTCCCTCTGTTATGCATGGTACAAGTAGTTCGAACTCCCGTACCACCAAAACTCGGGATTGTCGTGTTTAAACTGAATTTTGTGCTCGAGTCGATGCTCCAACTTCTTCAATCAGCTAAGAGTGTTGTGCGGAGGAATTCCACATCAAATGGCATCAGCCAATGGGATTACTGAATTTTTGTGCCAACTTCTTCTCTAAGTAGTATTTACCTGGTTTGATAACTTTTATTCCAAAAAAGCTTTACTTTTCTCCACTTGAATTTTCGAATAGAGTTTTCCATCGTGAAATTCAAGATCACAGTTTGTGACAGCTGAGAACTCTCTCATTCCCAAGAGAATATTCTATTGGAAATGATTAATATTCATCGTTTTTATTCATTGAAAGAGAATTTTGTTTGTTGTGAAATAGAAAATCAATGAGGAAATTATGAATAGAAAGAAAATACAGCATGAATATGTTGTATTTTCCCAAAAACACTAGAATCAGGTGACAGTACACGATAGTTCCTCAATGATTCTGGAGTATCGTTTCAAAGAGATATTGTTGATTATATTCAATTGAAAATAGTCTGACATGATTGAACTTGCTATTGTTTTGGCAGGTCAACATGCAAATCACAATCTTCAACATCTCACAATCTCTCACATTAGTCAATACCATGAAGAAACAATAGCTTGAGTAGATATCGTGGTATAGGGCGTTTATGTCGCAACTTTTACTATTATCTCAAGCCGATAGTCCACGTATTTCTTTCCCAGAAAGGTGTGTGACGCTGGTAGTCTCTCATATTGTGCCGTTCATACACTCTCACCCCAACAAAACGGTATGAAATCTACAATAATCGATAGTAATCGACTCAAGATAACAATAAAAGTTGCGACATAAACGCACTATACCATGAGACATCTATTTACGTTATTGTTTCTCTATGTCAATACTTTGAAGCTTGGTTGACTTACATTTGAGAATATTGAAATTTTGTCTTTTTTTGTTCGATTTGGGATCAAACAAGCTGAACAGTTCAAATTATTTGATCACAAATTCAATTACCGTACTAACATGTCAATAGAGAAGAAAAATTTGAATGGACTAATCATTTTACACACATTATTGAAATAAATAGTGATTTGAAAATCAATGCTGATTTGAACGTTTGTCACATCGACATCAACGAGCAGATTCCTCATCAAAAACCGTTTGTGGCGAGAGTTTGGGGCGGTTTGAGTGACCCACATCCAAGTGGGCGGCTGGTTAAATAGAGCACGCACTCAGCACTTAGCGGAAGTACTCTTCAACAGGCGGGCGCTCGTTCGATTGTCGCGCGGATGATTTTGCCGCGTCAGCTCGATATTCAGAACGCATCGCGACAGAAACGTGTCGGTCTCATCGCCGGAAGAATGTCGATCGATATTTTTATTCGGAGCACGCACACGGAAGCCGGAAAGCAGCCGACACATACTTTTCGCACTATTATTCCGCATACGGACGCGAATGTGAGTCGCCAGAAATGCGATCGGTCTCGGCTCTGATCGAGCCCGGTAGCTGAGGAACTTCAAATAGAGAGAGAATGATGGGATATTAAAGAGAAAAAAGAGAGGGTGTGAGAGAGAGCGCGCACTAATGCCTGGAAGAAGGAATCCAATCTTGAACTTCTCCATTGAAGTGGGTACTTGATACTCACTAACAAGGACAAATGAATGCTGGAAATAGAAAGATAAATAGTGTACTATTGCCATAGAATTTAAAAATCCTAATAAAATAATCTTATGGAACGTTCAAGTATTCTCTGCTATTGCTTTATGTTACTGTTCATGTTGATCATCATCAGAGTTTGCTTATCTGAACTTCCATCCGCCCATCGCACCGAACCTAACCTCAATCTTTTAAGTTTTTCACAATTTCCCGAAGTAATTAACAAATGAAAACACTTTTACCGATAGAAACACCGTAACCTTCCCAATAAAGTTTCGCATTTTTAACCATTTCGATCCGGAATTTCCATTTGATTTCTATTTTCTGCATCAATCATGGTATTTCAGCTTCAAAATTCTGTTGTATTTCCAAGTTAATCTGACGCTTCCAATGTTGTCAGGCTTGTTAAACAGGCTCTAATCATGACATTCCAGTTTAAAAATTTCATTTTATTTGATTTGAATGAAAAACTTCAATTGCAGTTATCTTCTACAGTTACCTTCATATCGTTATTTTTTTTCATCGTTTTCAGTCAAATTAAATTTTTCTGTTGTGATGACTTTAATAAGTTGAATACTTCCAACTCATCGATGGTAGGGTAATGGGAACTCCCGATTGTTCTGCAATTTCTCTTGATTCTCCTGTTGCAATAATTGTGATTGTTGAATACCTTCAACTCATGGATGGTACAGTGATGGGAATTCCGAACTCACGATTGATATGCTATTCATAATTATTAATTATTATTTAACGAAAATCCTAAATGAATGCTGTAAATCACACCGAAGACTTCTGCTACTGCAGACATTGACAACAGGGTTAACTGCTAGATGGAAATCCCGATTGCTATTTCAATCACTCTTGATTCCAATGACCATCTTGGTTGCATTATACAATATACAATCCTCATGGTAATGATTGGAGAAGTATAAAAAGTAACCTTTTTACTCCTTGTGTGACCAGCAAAACAGCAATATACATTCTTCTCCGGTGATCCTGCCAATTCACTTCTACATGATCTGAATAGAAAATGATTATCAGAAAGAAACTGAGCAGCAGAGCACAGCAATGACTATGGTTGTTTGCATTCCAGCTAGAGACAAAAACAATTTTATTAGTATTGTACTACGAATTCCGAGGGAGTTGGAGCACGAATATTCCATACTTTTTGCCCCCGACAAGTTTCTAGTCTCTCTTCAACATGAGATACCACTGCTGCTTCAAATTTATCGATTTCTATCTTTTTTACTCCCAAGAGTTGGAGATGGCAAAAGTTTAAAGCATCCTTACAACTCTGCTTGTTAGCATTTTGTTTGAGACTTTCCCGGCCGACCAATTTTCTGTGCGATTCGAATCCTTTAGAACTCGTTGAGCTCGTTCCACTAGACAAGACCAATAGAAACTTGATATTCAGTGCATCTTCGTGTGATTTCTCGTGTTGAGACAGTATTCATTACTCATTGTTATTCAGTAAACAAACACAAGAGCAAATAGTTCCCCAAGGATGATCGTACTAGAAATTGGACATTCGTGAATTCTTCCGAAGAACCGTTAATTCCCATCTAGATAGACAATAGTAACCTTTTTTGAAGAACTTTGGATGCTTAAAAAAAGGCCTGTGTTGGAGCACAACATAACTATAAGAACTCTTTCAAAGAACAGTAATGCTAAATAAAATCACTGCGTTGAAGCACAACAAACTCACTTAGTTTGAACATGGAACAAATTAATACTACAAATCTTGGATGTCATAACATGTAAATACCACTAGAGTTATCATTTTATCAAGTATCATAATGAAACTAGTGTTTTTGATCTCAGAAGTTCCTACTTGGAACTTTCTCAAGTTGACTACGGGAATATCAAGCTATGTCTAGAATTCGAATTACTTCGAAATTTAAACTTGAGATCATAGTACGAGTAGTAAAGAAGTTATACTATTATGAATAAGAATAATAAATCTCCTCTGACAATCATAATAATAGTATGCTACTGATCCTACAAAGTTTTTGTTTCTTAGTTTTCCAATGATGTAGAAATGAATGTGAAATGCATCTTATTCAGATTTGTATGGTTGTAAATCAATTATTCGGACTACACGCACAGTTGTACTGAAAGACTGGAAAAGAGATCGATTGAGCATGGATTGAAAGGGAGAGAGGATAATAATTTATTCCAGTAGATTGATTGATTGATTGATTAATTGAGTACTTTATTTATGTAGATTACAATATATACTGGCTTATACACTTATATACAATTGTGTGCCAAAGAAGATAATTTTGAATAAAATTTAGAATTTAGAAATAGGCCGACACATCTAGAAAATACCTGAGTCTATACCTAATTCATGCAGGTGAACGGGCTAGAGTCAAGAAAACTTCAATTAATCTTGCCATGCCTGATTTAATAGGTTTATACTATAGAATAACACTACAATTTGAAATAATTGAAAAATACAAACAGCTTCAATAAACATTGGCAACTAAAATCGAACAACAGAAACAACAATTTCATGTTACTTTGGTGACATTCTTCATCTGATTCGGGGGCGCATTACTATCCCCGATTAGATAGCAATACGTCACAAAACCAAACAATATCAGTCATCAAATAACAAGTTACTTACAACATGAAATTACTCAAGAAAGAAAAGCCCGTTGAACCCAAGTTTCGTCGATAGTAACCCATATAACCCATTTCATAATAATTTTGAATCCCCACTTTTGATTGACATTCTCGAATGAACCTTTGTTTCACTACACTGCACTTTCGTTGGTCTGTACGTTGCTTCATCGTCGGGGTTACAGTACCTTGTTTTTGGCGGTGAGCTTTTACCGGTTGAATTTGGCTTGACGGCGACGTCCTCTTACGTCCCTAGACCTGTCGTCTGAACGGGTGTCTTGAAGCGGTGTTACATAAAGTTGCGGAACCAAAGGGGTGGTAGTACAAGAAGTTGGTTTGGGGACACACATGAACCGCTGTAAATAAATGTATTACAGCATTAATTTCTAACTCTTCCTACAATTCATCAAAAGCTAAAACAGGAGTTTATTCAATTATTTAATTTAGATTTTATCTTGACGTTCTGATTTCATTCTCAAAATTGAATTAAAACGGATTTACTTGCCAGAGTGTCATTAATATACAATGCAACTTTATGAAAACACTCGTAATAAATTAATATAATGCTTTTAGAAAAATGAATACTTCATTAATTATGATGTTAACTTTTATATAAATTGATATAATACTCTTAGGAAAGGAATAATTCAGATTGAAATGATGCTAACTTATATGATATTTTTCGTTTGGTTTGCGAAATCAAATATGATTTTTCATATAGTAGCTCGACTAGTATTGTTGGAAACTTGTGCGCTAGCCAACGTTTATTAATATTAATTTCATGGAAAAGAAAAACTTTCTTCTTCGTCTATTAAGATTTCTATCATAAAAATTTACTAAATCATTCGAAAGCCTTAATGACATAAGAAAACATAGTCTGAAAAATATAAATTTATAAAATGTCATAAACTCAATATGAACATAATCTTGAAAATTTCATTCCAATTTAAAGGCTATCTTCCTGACTTTCAGCAATACTCTACGATAAATATCTCCAGAAACAATAACTCAAACGTAAGGTAACTGAAAACTTTCTATATTTCTTTAGAAAAAAAATTATAATTATCTTCCATCACTAATAAAATCAAAAGGATTATTCTCAATCAATATTATTAACTTGAAAAATAACAGGCTTTGTCAATACCATACTCTTATGGAAGTTTCAATCAATTAAATTCCCTAAATTATATTTTAACCTTATTTTACGTACCTTAGCGGTTATTTGAAGAAGCAATTATTCGTACATGAAGAAGAAAAACAATTAAACCTTTCAGGACATGGCACTACTAGAAAATTTAAACTTTAATAAAAATAAAACTAGCTCCTACATTAAATAATTATATGAACTTATAAACTTGCCCAAAAAGGGCGAAACATAGTGACTGCATCTTTACTCTCGTAGTGCTCCTAGCAAAGTGTCCACCGAAACGTAATCTGGTCTCTCGACTGGGGAATCCCCCCACTACTGTATTTAGAAACAGGTCTCCTATTGGGCGAAGGGAATCAATTTGACCAATCGTCGCTTCTAGAGCCTTTGGACCAAATAGTAACTGCAAAATCGGTAGTTTGTTATTTCAATGCTTGCTGTTTTCCAGCTTATCGCACATTATGTCGCGACAGGAAGGCTAAGTTTTAGAGATAATTCCATAATCTACATTCCTCGACGACTCGGAGCCACAATTTTTAAATATCTATCATGGGAAACTCGAAGTCATGGCCGTTCATAATAGAGAGAGAAAATAATTTATTTCGCTAACTCACTTACAATAATGGCTCTAGTCTATTGCGTATTAAATTTACTATTATAACTTGGGAAAAGGCCTGAATTAAAAAGAGTGCTCGGCACACAATACAGCAAAATTATAGATGAATTTACATAATATAGACTGAAAAAATAATTATTGAACTGTATATGATATGAAAAAGCAATTTTGTAATATTATAACAATAGATAATTATATTGTTATGCATCTACATGAATTGGCGAAGCTTTGGACATATAAATGTCCATTATTCGGAAAGAATATTAAAAATATCCTCCCCACTAACTCTCTACCAAATAGAGAGAGAGAGAGGTAAAGAGAAAAAAAGAAGAAGAAGGAAAAAAAGAAGAAAGAAAAAAAAGGAAGAAGAAGAAAAAGAAGAAGGAAAGGAAGAAGAAGAAGAAGAAGATCAGAAGAATAGAGGGATACACATTAGAATGGACTAGCTTTATTTTTTCCTAGACAGCAAAATCACGGCCCACTCTCCAGCTAAACTCAAAGTATGACAACAACAGCATAAAATAAGGTATTGAAGGAGATTGAGAGAAATGTATATGAGGGGATGAGTAGAAATAAGAATAAGGAAAACGAAGATATGATCAGTGACTCTGCTGTGGGAGAATCAAAATGTCAAGTGCAGACTTGGAATCAGTAGGGCATGCATTTCCAAGAGTATTGAGCATCAATTCGCCAAGTCGATCCTGGTGAAATTCATTCCAAACTGTCAGCATCGGTTGAATGGGTAGTTGGGTGATGTTATATGTGAGGAATGCTGACTGTACAGAGTGGATCTTGGTCTCGTCTATCGAATAGTTTATAATAACATCAGTTTTCAAGCGCAGACCTCTCCAAGCAATGCGTAACTCGATAGAAAGACGTTAAACAGAGATTCACTTTTAACTGTCAGCTTCCATTATAAATAACATCAGTGATCCCTTTTCAATTTGTTCGGATAATGCTATAGTGAGATTCATTCTGAACTGTCAGGATATCTTATAAATATCATGCAACCTATGCTGACGGCATGAATTGGTTTCACTAGAGAACGCGTCTTATATTACACTATTCCAATTCCAGTTCTTCAAATTTTTCATATATTATTGTCATGGCGATATGCCTTAAAGAGATCCTTAGAGATCTTAATTCTTTGCGATTTGTGGAGAGGATAATTTACAGAGTTCAGGACGGGTTTCATAGTTCTCGTTCTATTTCACATCAAATATTTTTTGAAAACTATACTGGAAAAAGAAGAATAAGAAAAAAGGAGAAAAAAAGAAGAAGAAGAAGAAGGAGAAGAAGAAGAAGAAGAAGAAGAAGAAGGAATTGACGAGGAAAAAGGAATAGTAGTAGTAATAGTAGAAGAAAAATAACAGCGTATTTTTATTTTTTATTACAAACAGTTTTTGAACTTTGAATAATAGACTACACTGTAGCATTGTAGACAGTCACCAAGCGGTATGTGGAACATTAATTCGGTTGAGATCCACATCTGTAGAAACATCTGTAAAGTACTCATGTTATCTTTCTTACGGTGATGTTAAACCATGTTTCTACAATAGCATGTTTCACACAGAGCATACTGCAAGGACAGTGGTCCACAACTTTCCACAAACAACATAATAATGTTATCTTTAAACAATCTGGAACAACGTGACATGAATAGCATTGTAATCTGGTACGCGATGTAGAACTTCAATGAAAGTCACATCATGAACTGATGTCATAATGTAATGAAAATAGTTAAATAGATGTCAAGAAGTTGATGGAGGTGGATTAAATTCTAGCAGTTCATCAATAGCCTGACTAGTTATCAACTCAAATATAACTAATAAAATAATTAGAAATATTCCACAGTCGTGGAGATTATGTACAAGATGCTGTTTGCAATTTTTTGGCAAAACATTTTTTTTTGTTCTGAATATTCTATGCATCTTAAAGCTGCGTTTACACCGAAGCAATCAACAAAATATTTATTTCTCCGTGTCCTTATAGATTGTATTAGATTGAACATATAATATGATGTGCATATGTGTTTGTCAAGTTTCGTTCAATCTAATAGAATCTATAAGGACGGGAAAATAAACATTTTATTCATATTTTATTTGGATTGTATTAGATTGAACATATTATGATGTGCATATGTGTTTGTCAAGTTTCTTCAATCTAATAGACTCTATAAGGACGGGAAAAAAAACATTTTGTTAATAACATTGGTGTAAACGCAGCTTTAAATAGCTTTTTGTATTAATATGTGCAGCTGTCTGGTGATGCTTTCACTTATCATGGTGATAGAATAACTGGAAGAGGAAATTCAGTTACGAGTGTTTATTGTATAAACGTTAAAATGTACTGAAAAATCATGAAAATTCAATTCAGTTTCCCATATGAAAAATTAGGAGACAGAAAACTTTCAATAACTAATAAACATAAGGTAATGTTTTCAACCATTACTTGATTCTCAAACTCATTTATTTTGGACCTAAATACGTGGCCTTCATGTGAGCTATGTAACATAAAAAACGTTCAACAATGAATTGAATAATTTTGGTTCAATCATTTGTTTGAACCTTTTGTTTAATCAAAATACCAAGACATCACTCACAATCACAATGCAACTACAACTTCCAAATAGAGTTGATACAGACATTTAACTCTGTACTGATGTCTGACTATCATTTGGGGGAATGATTACACAAAACACTTTCAATAGAGTTTACGGAGAGAGAATAAATTCTAGCAGCTTTATGAAGTTGGCTTTGGAGACAGATCGATCTGGAGCCGAGAGAGTAAATGAGAGTCGGTAGAGCCGGCTCCAATTATTATCACAGAGCTGAAAACATTGGCCAGAGGATTTAGAGCGCATGGCTTAACAATTTGTCGTACAAAAGTTGAAAGTCGACGCCGCAGCCACGAAATTCGATACGAACCGATTCTGAAAGCCAACAACTGTCTGATGCGAGTAGAGAGGGAAGAAAAAAGTAAAGGAAAGGGGAAAAAGGACGAACGACGGGGAGTAGAGGAGGAGCAATGATGCAAGAAGACGAGCAGGAGGAGAGGATGGTGAATGAGAAGGAGGGAGTAGAGAGAAAGGGAGATAAGGCGGAGGAGGAGGAGGAGATGAAGGAGGTGAAGGGGGAGAAGGAGGAGAAGGAGGAGAAGAAGGAGAAGGAGGAGAAGGAGGAGAAGGAGGAGAAGGAGGAGAAGGAGGAGAAGGAGGAGAAGGAGGAGAAGGAGGAGAAGGAGGAGAAGGAGGATAAGGAGGAGAAGGAGGAGAAGGAGAGGGGGAGGAGAAGGAGGAGAAGGAGGAGAAGGAGGAGAAGGAGGAGAAGGAGGAGAAGGAGGAGAAGGAGGAGAAGGAGGAGAAGGAGGAGAAGGAGGAGAAGGAGAGAAGGAGGAGAAGGAGGAGAAGGAGGAGAAGGAGGAAGGAGGAGAAGGAGGAGAAGGAGGAGAAGGAGAGAAGGAGGAGAAGGAGGAGAAGGAGGAGAAGGAGAGAAGGAGGAGAAGGAGGAGAAGGAGGAGAAGGAGGAGAAGGAGGAGAAGGAGGAGAAGGAGGAGAAGGAGGAGAAGGAGGAGAAGGAGGAGAAGGAGGAGAAGGAGGAGAAGGAGGAGAAGGAGGAGAAGGAGGAGAAGGAGGAGAAGGAGGAGAAGGAGGAGAAGGAGGAAGGAGGAGAAGGAGGAGAAGGAGGAGAAGGAGAGAAGGAGGAGAAGGAGGAGAAGGAGGAGAAGGAGGAGAAGGAGGAGAAGGAGGAGAAGGAGGAGAAGGAGGAGAAGGAGGAGAAGGAGGAGATGGAGGAGTAGGAGGAGAAGGAGGAGAAGGTGGAAAAAGAGGAGATGGATGAGAGGATGAGGAGGAAAAAGAGGAGATGGATGAGAGAATAAGGAGGAAAAAGAGGAGAAGAAAAAGGAGTAGTGGGAGGGAAGAGTTGAAGGGAGAGGAGGAGAAGGAGGTAGAGGAAGAGGAGGAGAAGGAGCAGGACATGGAGGAAAAGGAGGAGAGAGTGAGGAGGAAAAAGGGTGAAAAAGGAGAATGAGGAGAAGGGTGATAAAGAGGGGAAGGAGGAGAAGGAGAAGGAGTAGTGGGAGCAGGATGAGTAGGAGGTAGAGGATGAAGAGGAGAAGGATTAGGATGAGGAGTGAGAGGAGGAGTGAAGGAGGAGATGGAGGAGAAGGAGTAGATGGATAAGGAGGAGAATGAGGAGAAGGGAGAAAAAGAGGAGTAGGAGGAGGAGTAGTGGGAGGTGGTTGAGTAGGAGGTTGAGGAGGAAGAGGAGGAGGAGGATGAGTAAGACGTAGAGGAGAATGAGTAGGATGAGGAGTGGGAGGAGGCGGAGAAGGAGGAGAAGTAGGAAGAGGAGGAGTGGGGGAAGGGTGGGGGAAGAGGGAGCGGTGGAGGAGATGGAGGAGTAGTAGGAGGCGGAGGAGGATGAGGACGAACGTAGAATGAAAAGCATGACGATGAAGAGTTACCATTTTCGTCCGATTCTTCTTGAAATCCATATAAAAAGCCAACAACTGTCCGCTGGGAGAGGAGGATGGTAGAAAATGGAAAGAATGGTATGGAAAAGGAGGAATAGGAAGTAGATGATGAGGAGGAGGAGGAGGAAAAAGAAAGTGAAGAGGAAGTATGGAGAGGAAGCGTTACTATTTTGGTCTGTTCCTTCTTGGAATCTATATCTATGAACTGTTTTGAGAATATAGGATGTTTCAACAGACTCCACAAGAGACACTTTCCCCTCCTTACACATCTCAATCATTCCCTCTCTCTCACTTTCTATCGTTCCCTCTTTCCTCTCAGAGAAGAGGAGATTTACTCCTCCCCTTTTCACACTACTCTCTTCCTCTTTTCCCACTTTTCCTACTCTCCTTCTCTTTTCTTCCTGCCAGTTCCCAATAACTTTTAGTAGGATTTAGGTCTTGCATTCAACGATCACCGATCTCTTTCGGTTAGCAAAATTGAATTTCTCACAATGTGTATGATGACGATGAAGCTCTATAATCGGCTATTCTCAATGCATAGCGCAGTATTGGTCTAGTCCCAACTGTATGAGGACTTATAACGGAGGAAATTTGTTGGCTGAAAATGAATTAATTCCAGTATCGCTGTTGAGAGTAATGAACTTGGGAATTTTTAGAATAATTTGTATCGATAATATTTCGATATCATTTTTTGTTATATGCTACCCATCTTATTATGGTAGTAGCCGGAGAGCATATTCTTGTGATATTGTATGATTATAGTGTTTCTTCGAAGTTCTGTTACTGAGACCAGGTGCTCTTGATTGAAATATTAAATGTTGGCTCATTCTATTTACAATTATACCTGAAGGGAATAATTCTCCAGTTATGAATTCATCGTGGTCTGCACATTTACCAAAACCTTTGAAATAAGTTCTTTCTTGATTTCTATCAGAATAGAAATCATCTACAGATGGAAATTACTGAGATATTGCAATTATTCAAATGCTAATGAATCAATTATTATTATCAACCGGAAATCCAAATTTAATGCTGCAATTCACCCCGAAGACTTCTTCTACTGCAAATATTGACAACAGGGTAAACAGCTAGATGGAAATTCGATGAGCGCTACTATTCAAAAATTATTTGTTAGCCCAGGAACCGGGTTGTCAATATTTGCAGTAGCAGAAGTCTTCGGAGTGAATTGCAGCATTTATTTGGATTTCGTTCAATAATAATAAACAATAGAAATCCTTCATACGCAGATTACTCAAAAATATGCCAGCATTGCCCAAAGCATGAGTAGCTTGGATATAAAAATGAATTTATTGTAAACTATTCAATTACAGAGCCAGTAGCGGAAAGTCTCTTGGATCAGTTGGACTTGATAGTACGTCACCATAGTCAACCGCACAGAAATAGACCGATGGCAATTAGAACGGCTGAGTACTTTCTAACTCCCTCCCCTCACTCCTTGGCATTCATAAGAGCAATGCCAATAATTTGTCAGTTTATTGAGAAAATATTGATTAATTCTCCTTGAAGATGCTACTCATAAGAAAGTGTCAAGTTGTATATAATCAGTTAACCTCTCTTGGCAATAGTTATTAATTCTCATTTATAATCAGCTATGGACAATGTTGATGACATCTGTTCCTATTTCCATCAGACTATTCTCGTGCGGCTGACTAGAAGAGGAGATTTACTCCTCCCCTTTTCACACTACTCTCTTCCTCTTTTCCCACTTTTCCTACTCTCCTTCTCTTTTCTTCCTGCCAGTTCCCAATAACTTTTAGTAGGATTTAGGTCTTGCATTCAACGATCACCGATCTCTTTCGGTTAGCAAAATTGAATTTCTCACAATGTGTATGATGACGATGAAGCTCTATAATCGGCTATTCTCAATGCATAGCGCAGTATTTGGTCTAGTCCCAACTGTATGAGGACTTATAACGGAGGAAATTTGTTGGCTGAAAATGAATTAATTCCAGTATCGCTGTTGAGAGTAATGAACTTGGGAAATTTCAAAAAGGAATTTGAGATTTGACTAGATTCACAGTTAATTACATATATGTACACATCTGTATACTACTGTACCATTGAGAAACAATATCATACGTGGATATCCCATGGGTATAGGGCGTTTATGTCGAAACTTTTACTGTTATCTCAAGCTGATAGTCCACGTAATTCTTTTCTGTGAACCTTTATGACGCTGGTAGTCTCTCATATTGTGCCATTCATACACTCTTACCAGGTCAAAACAGTAAAAATCTACAATAATCGACAGTAATCGGCTTGAGATAACAGTAAAAGTTACGACATAAACGCCCAATACCATGGGATATCTACTTACGCTATTGTTTCTCTATGACTGTACTTAGTAGATGTGAGATTCTGATAATTTGTGCCGAGCACTATTTTTAATTCAGGCCTTTTCCCAAGTTATAATAGTAAATTTAATACGCAATGGACTAGAGCCATTATTGTAAGTGAGTGAGCGAAATAAATGATTTTCTCTCTCTATTATGAACGGCCATGACTTCGAGTTTCCCAGGGTAGATATTCAAAAATTGTGGCTCCGAGTCGTCAAGGAATGTAGATTATGGAATTATCTCTCAAACTTAGCTTTCCTGTCGCGACATAGAGTGCGATAAGGTGGAAAACAGCAAGATATTGAAATTATAACAAACTACTTAAAAATTCTATCAGCCTACTTTAAAATTCTAAAAATTTTCTTCAAAATTATTGTCATAAACCATGGGTTTTGACAGCTCCTCAAGCACATCAAATTTTCAATTTATTTCTCTTTTCAATTTCCAATAGTAAAATCAGGATCACTAGAAAGCCAAATTGCGCTGACTGAATGAAAAATCGCAGAGCTTCAGAGTGGTGGAACTTTCCAGTCCCCCACCAGCCGGCATTTTCATATTAGATTTTCCCACTTTTTAATTTAGTATTTCTTAGAATGATTTCTTCTTTTTATTCCTTTAAAAAATCTGCTCTACCATCTTCAGCTATGTATCTCCTTTGTAACTCCTCTTCCCGTCTGGGAAGTGGGGAGCCCCCAATATTTACAAAAAATTATAACTTGGTTACAAATGGTGATACATATTAATTGTTCTCTATTAACGTAATGCATTGTTTAAAAGCTTACTGTCCGGTACATCACATTATTTTTATTTTATTACCTTCATAAAGGTTAGGCACAGATTCGATTCTAACCTTGTTCTGAACAAAGCTCAGGCTAGAGCTACCAGAGGACTGTAATTTACTATTCAAATAATCAAATACAAACAAGGAGCAAAATTTAATCTTCAATTTGAGCCAGGTTATTGGTACAGTTGAACTCTGCATTAATGAACAATAAAAAAAGAGCAAAAACTCACCAGATTTAATCCAATCTTGTCTACTTGCCCTTCGAAGCCTTTATTAGGTGTTTTGGTCAGATTCAAGGTGGGAAGAGATCTGGGAAAAGAAAGGTTTGCTTCCGGGCTGCCTTTTCGTGTTGATTCTGTGTTCCACTTGCAGGTCATATACTGTGGTTTGAACAAAGCTCAAACTGGAGTCTTTATAAATTCAAATCCGATTCAAATTAATTCAATTTAACACAATTTACGCTGTTATACTCAATTCACACACACTACACTCAAACAATCAATTACAAGAAATTTCCGAACGAAATTACATGACAAAAAATACAAACTTGATCTTGCACAAGACGACGGGCTGACAATACAAGACAAACTGACCGACTAAACAAGAACGACTCACTAAAAACATCCAGAAGACCAAGCAAGCAGGACGGTTCGCGCGTGCGCAAACACAAGCCTGCTATTCGCAGAACCAGTCTGGCATTTGGCGCTACAGTTCGAATGCTCTGGCCGGACCAAACCTTTTTAGCCATTCACAGGCTTCATGCCTATGGATATATATTTTTTCATCGTTTTCATAATTTAATAATAATTATGTGGTATAAATTATTGATTGTTGTTGGACCTCATGTTGGGTATTAATGAAAGAGGTTTATAAGAATATTGTACACATGAATTTCTAACCTTATGTTGGACTTTGTCACCTATCAATTTCGAAGAAAAATAGGACTAGGATTATCTTATTATTTTATCTTTCTTCATGATTACATTAGTACCATTTGTATTGTAAATAAATAAATAAATTATATCTCTCCTCATGAACGAGGCATGCATATTCAAGAAGGAGAAAACCATAGTGGATAATATAATTATATGAAAATTTTGCTACTATTTGAACATGCTATTATTATTAATGATAATGACATAATATTGGTATAATATTGGTTACATAAGTAAATTTTGTATTGTTCATTGATAATTTGAAGAGAAAGAGATATTATCCATCCTTTGGACGTTTACAAAAATTAATGATAGCAAAGTTAGCAGGAGTCGTTAATTAGTGCATTACAGATAGCCTATTGATTCTCCGTAATTATTCAATATTTCAGTAATAATATTCATGAATTTTAAGATGGAAAATGTTCAGTTGAGGGGTTAGCATTATTACGATTAACAATTTTTCAGATTGTTGTTTCTCCATAATTGTTGGGGATGAATGTAAATGAAAATATACTAAGTAGCATTGGTAAAAACTGGGTTAAATGGTATGGCCACCTACGCCAAATAAATACGGAGAGAATACCATTAAGAGTCTTTGAATGGACTCCAAATCAGCATAAAAAGTGAGGTAAACCAAGGAAAATATGGATGGCCAATGTTGGAAAAGAGATGGAAATGCAGAGGTTTGCGGGAGGATGACTGGAGTGATAAAGAGCGCTGGCGGAGAAGATGCGAGAAGCGACTCTAAGTTGCAAAAACTTATGAAAAAAAAAATTCACCATGCATAATATTATTCCCTGGTAGTTTGCTAGGACATCGACCCTATTTAAGCACCTTACAATATGATAACATGATTGTATTGTTAAGATTAGTGCCGAATATAATCTTTATTCATTGCTCAGTAGTTGGGTGAGAATTCCTACACGTGAAAGTTGGAAACAAGACATCATCAGCTCTGACTTTACAGCTAATAGCTGCCTTTATCAAGCTTGTGAGATTCTACAAGCTGGCAAGGCTCACAAATTGTATCGCTGCAATTTGTACGCTTCATACGCTGAAACTTCTGAACTACGGCATGGTTTGGAGTAAAAAGCGTCAATCAAATCAACGCGCTCAAAGCTGCCGAATCTTTTGTGGAAGACAACAATATAATTTCCGCTCGTGCCATGCTGTTACAGTGTCTTTCAAACAGTGTTGTGAGAGGGGACGATCAAGAAGGGTCGGGTGTGTGGGAGAGTGGGGAAGCTCATCATCCAATTTCGCGCCAAAACTGAATAGAGACTGGATGTGGAAAGCGTGCGCGCGCACGCGCGGGAAAAGCAAGTTTGGCGCCGAAAGTTTGCGCGGGCAAGTTTCTATCCACTTTAAAGCTGTCGTTTGATAGCAGGCTGTGAAGTACACTGCACTATGAACCGTTGAAGAGTTGTAGTTGCTCATTTTTGATTGTTGTTTTGTTCTTGTGTTGTTGTGTTGTCATGAGTTCGAACCGGGATTTTGTAATCTCTCCGATCGAGATGTACTCATGGGGAGTAATGCACTGTCTCATGACTATCTTTCTTTGTAATCATCGGTGTTACCAAACGAAGTAAATGGTTGTAGGTATCTTCATCCATACGCAAATAATTCTTCCAGTCCGAAGGTTCGACACTAAAATCTTGAATAAATTCAGATGCGTGTGATTCCGCCTATTCGAAAATAAACGTTTCACCCATTTCCGTTTGGGTTTTTTTCTTTTTACGTACAAACACACAGCTGTTGAAATCAGGAGAAGTTCCTCGTCCATACTTGATCACAAACCATCAACTACTGGAGTGATGGAATGGAGTGCTCGTGAATTGACCCACAAAATATTTACGGATTTGGATCGTTCCAGCTGGAGTGACATCGCGCCGCGCCACGCCGTTTGGAACGCTCGTCAGTGGCCAGCTTTAGACTCGTGCGGCTGACTAGATGAATAGATGTCGTCATAGCTTCTTCAATTCTATTTGGACTATCAGACGAATTCAATAATTCATGCACTTACAGAAAACCTTTCATGCTGTGCTCATTTATCTGGAAAACACGTCTTTTATTAACGAGAAATATGAACCTTCCATTTTATTACTTACGTATAATAGATTGGAATTAGAATTTCAATTCGTTACGTGGATCAAGAAAGATATAATAATAATATTAGTAAATGATATTAATAATAATATTAGTGAATACTAATATTATTGACTTTTCACATGAATTATGATTCAAAGTAAACATTGATGCTGAACTATGTAGAGTAGAGCATTTTCCCAGGTTCATACTGCGCAACAAACAGGTAGCCTTATCATATGCAAACTAGATTGAATCAACCCGATTGAATTCATGCATTGAACCAGAAGCCTGAATTCCACTTGAGATTGCTGAAATGATCCGGATAATTTATTTATGTTATAGGAATAATAATTGAACGTAAGCAGTGTTATCATTGCATGCTGTAGCTTTGATAATACAGTTCCAGTGTATAAACAAGGGAAGCAGTTGCTATGGAAACGATAAATAAACAGAATGCGTGCACTTCGGTTTGCTTAGTTCAGGGTCCATCATTCAAATGCCAACACACAACATGCCCTGCTCTGGAAACTGGAATAATTATTATTGTAGTGCTGTTCTTGGACTAATTCATTTGTCAAATTGATTGTTGAATCATTCATGAGAAACAAACATTTTTGATTTAAAATTGAGAGAATTCCACCTCAATGTAGAAGAATTACTGCTCAATATTAACAAGTATTTTTTTTTTTTATTTTATGACCACATAGGATCACTGTAGTCTCTGGTTAGTCCTCTTTCTTCGTTTATTCGCTCCAATTCTCTTCCTTTCTCCCCAGTACATTTCATTCTGTCAGATCTTTCTTTTCTCAATTCATCTGAACAAACCTGTTGCCTTCTCCTAATTGTTTTTATAGATAAGATCCTCTTTCCGTCAGTGATGGTTTCCCTATAGATTTTTGTGCGATTTTTGACATCGTCAATAGTTAAATTTAGTTCCGATAGGTCTTTTTTTATTTCCACAAGCCAAGGAATTGTGGCTCTGTCTGTTTTCGCACTCATGAATTTTTCAATAAGTCTTCTTAACAATCGATTCGCTGGGGTTCTGAGAATATGTCCAAAGAAAGAAATTATCTTTTTGCGCATTGCGTCAGTTATTGGTTCAATTTCTCTATAAATCTGTTCTCTTAGAAGTTTGAACTGGTTGTCAACTACATGTTTTTTGTTTATGCAGGTTCTAAGAATCCGTCTTTCAACTGTTCAATGTAGAAGACATTAACAAGTATTACTATAGGCTACTCTTATCATCTATCTTCATTCTATGATGAAATAAAGGGAAGAAAATCAGCTTATACACCTACGGGACAGGATATTCTCGGATTACACAACTTCAATTCTGAATTACTGGAATGATTAACTTATATTCTGTATATTATAGATTCTTCATTTACCGAAGATGGTTGAAGGCCTTCCTTCAAATTCTTCTAGATTTCAGTAGGTCAAGTTTTTTATTAACCCTTGCGGAGCACGGGTTACCTGCTAGTAATAATTTTTTTCATTTTTTTTCAAAAAATAGTCTATTCAGAGAGGGGAAATAAATCAATCGAACATTATTCAACTGTTATTAGATTCTATATTATAGTTCAGCTCGAGCCGAAACGTAGGCTACAAATATAGTAAGACTATACTATGAGGGTTGTCTGCCCTCATTTACATTACAGCATATCTTAAGCACTAGTGCTAGAATTCATGACAGGATTATGTATAACTATTAATAAATGAACATAGCTAGAGAAAAATAATATTAGCGCTGGAGCGTTGTATCTCACACTGTGGGACCCAGGTTCAAATCTCGTTCCGACCAGATTTCTTTTGCAGATGAGAGACATTATTTTATAAGTCCGGTGTCCCTGGAAACAATGTCTCTAGCACTTTCAATGGAGAAAATTATAGATGACATGGATAAATCTTTACAATATACTGTACTAACTTAATGGCCCTTCTAATTAATTAAAAAGTTGTAGGCTATTCATGAGCGTGGTCTACTGTTCGCAGAACTACTAGTATTATAACGAAAAACGAATGGTGGATTCTTCTTATTTTTTCAATGCTAAAATAAAATCCTCAATCTTCAATTCCTATATAAGAGATCGTACACCTTCAACAATTCTATGAATAATAATATAATTATATGTAAATATTCAGTCTTCGTGACCCTTTCTCAAAACAATTTACGGTATGTTGGTGAGGAGAGAATTATATTCCACCTCCTGCTAGGAATCACAGAACAATCACGATAGGTAGAACCTAATAGTATATTATAATAGTTATAATAATATAGTATAGTTATAATAGGTATAACCTAATATAACCTAACCTACACCTTGTGAAACCATCCCACAGATTTCCACTACAACCACAATTTAAGTAATTTGGGGAGTTTGGATGTCCAATATTAACCCAAGCTAAAAAAATGCAAATTTGAGAGAATAATAAAGGTAACCTTGTTGGATGAAAATGTAAAGAAATTTATTGGAAGTTTGGATGTCCAATTGACCCAAGCTAAAAAATGAAAATTTGAAAGAATAATAAAGGTAATCACCTTGTTGGAGAAAAATGTAAAGGAATTATTGGATGAGCCTCCCATATTCAAGATGTTCATATTTTGATAGCCACCCTATAAAACCTATTCAAATCCTTGTGTGAAATACGACCTTGAGAAATAATGGAGCGTTTCATTACTGAAATGGACCGTGTAGAATGTGGAAAAATGTGTAGACCTTTGAACAGCAATAGCCTAAAAGGGGAAAATAAAATAAATGTTGTGTGCTTGGCTGTAGCTCAGTTGGTAGGGGGTTAGGCTGGCCACAGCAGTAGTGATAGGGTGAAGTGTGGGGTTTGGGAGCGTTTGGCATAGGAAGATAAGGTGGTGCTGTCTCCTAGCTGCATCACGCTTCATCAGGCTTCACCGATTCGTGTCTTTATCGGCTCATTAAAAGTCGTCTCTCTTCCTGGTGGATGCAGCGCGTGTAAGAAAGGATTACCCATGCCACCGACTCCCTATCTCATTTCCACTCCAAAGGTGGCACACTCACCGACTATCAAAATCATTCTCCGCTAGCTTAGTGGTCGAGGTGCGGCTACATTTTTTCGGCTCTAGCTGTTTAAGAATATGATGAATGGATGGAATTACATCACCTATTTTTCAATTTAAATTCAAATACAAAGGAATGTGAATGAGAGATTATTATTTGCTGAATATGATACTACAGATCTCTGCTCAATTTGATAATGTACTTATTGTATTGTATTGTATAATTAGTCTTATGATGAAACCCATATAACCTTCAGGCTTATGGTTGAGTAACAAGGCGGATGATTATGAGAGATTTCAATCTGATTCAAAAAGTATATTAAAATGAATATGATAAAAATGACAAAGAAAAATTCCACATTCGATTTAGTGAGTGGTTGACAGCATTTAATTTTGATTTCAGTTCAATAACTAGAGGATTGGATGTAATTTGGAGGTTTTCTCATAGCCTCCAGTGATCTAACTGATTTTGAGGTGGATGCTTCGAGGCAACAAACCGTATACGCTGTGAATATTTTGTCATTTGCAGCTATAATAAAGATTTCAAATAATTCACTCATTGACAACCATTTACAAAATGAAAAAATAAATAGTTTCCAATCACAATGAGGGCTGAATAGTGCAACCCAAAGATCAAGGAGTCATAGATGTTTCTAAAGATTCCAAGAAGTTTATTTATCTAGAATGTACAATGTACATGCCCATTCAGGATTAGAATGAACAGCTTGTTAGTATATACCTACAGTGATAAGTGGATAAGAATACCAAAGCAAGATGTTGATTAACGTAATATGTCATTCATGATCATGATATTACAAACTATGCAAACACAATATTATTAATATAAATAATTGAAGTCTCTTCTCTAAACACTGCCATTTGTACTCCTACGCGAAATTCTCCAATAAATTATCAACTAGCGTGTTCAGCTTTGTTGGTGTGTGGTTGTACAGCCATTTGCTTCTATCATCAAATAGATATTTAGCAATCGATTCAATTAAACACTAATCGACTCCTACAGAGCTCCAACTTGGATAGCTCTTCAACTGAATTAATTGATTTCAGCCCACACACTGGATACATGTCAAATCGACATCCTCGGTTCAGTAACTAGAACTGCTCAAGCTTGGGAATGTTTACTAGTAAGCTTACAGTTCCAGGTGATGATAGTATCAGTGAAGATAACCGAATAGAACTGATTATCGTTAGCATGACTGTATCAAACCCACATCATAATCAAGGATCATTCATGAGATGTCGCGATTTCATGTGTATTGTTAGATTCCACGATAAGCATGGTTTGATTTCTCAGATATCTGACAAAACGATGAATTATTAGACTTGAAGGTGAATTAAATACAGTATTGGAAAACTAGTTATTGATGTCTGAAATCATTTTAGTATAATCTTACAATAATTATCATCGTAATATGAAATGAAATGAAATTCATTTCTTCAAAAAACCATCACCAACAATGAAAAAAGAAAGCTTAGGGCCGGTTTCCGAGCTCGGGATTTAGCTAACTTCTAGACTTCAAACAGCTGGAGTCAGAAAATTGGCTTTCCGAAACGGGGCGTAGTCGTAGTCATAGTAATTGAAAACACAAAATGAAATAAAAAGAAAATAGTGTGAAGTTTTAGTTATCTTGTATTATTTAGGAATTTGTGAGGTTTCAGTTATCTTGTATTATTTAGGAATGTTTAATTTTGTCAAGGAAGAACGATTCCAATATTATAGAAATGAGAAAATAAAGATTATCATGACAATTACGCCCAGTTTCGGGCAGCCAATTTTCTGACTCCAGCTGTTTGAAGTCTAGAACCTTGCTAACTCCCTAGCTCGGAAACCGGCACTTAATAAATAGAAAAATCATTGCGATGGAATATTCTCAATGAACCTGCATTTGTTTTTAAAATATTTGAAAAAATTCTGTTGTTGAATCCTCATTATGAAGTAGAAGAATTAATGGAAATTTTAATAGTTTTACTATCTAATCAATTTTGATATATTAATAATTGACCTATGTCTGTAATTTTATAACTATTTTATGTTTTCAATGTTATTGAATTCCAACTTTATTGTAAATCTATGTTTTCAATGTTATTGAATTTTAACTAGATTGTGATACTTTTCACGATCTCAAGAACTATTCAGAGCTATTTAGAGCTATACAAGAGCTATATTATAGAACAACAATAAATTGATTTGATACCATATTATTACAATACAAAAATACAATTATAATACAACACTGATTACAATTGAAATCCTGTTATGATCAGACCAGAAATTATCATACACCCTTCTGAAACATACAATAGTCGAGGCTTGTATCAGTGCTACGAATGATTGAGGGTGACCTTAACCAACCTTATCAGCCTGAGGCTGGACAACCAATAATTGATTCAATCAACATCAAAATCGACATCTACAACATTACACCATTAATAATTATTGTGTTCCTGTAGTGACATTTCCTTCAAATTGTCAGCATTATACAATACATTACATCAAAGCTTCCCATAGCTGACAATAGCTGAAACTCACTGTACTGAAGGTCATGTAAAGTACCATAGATAAACAATAGCATGAGTAGATATCCCATGGTGTAGGGCGTTTATGTCGCAACTTTTACTGTTATCTCAAGCTGATAGTCCAAGTAGTTCTTTCCCGTGAAGCTGTGTGTCGCTGGTAGTCTCTCATACTGTGCCGTTCATACACTCTCACCCCAACAAAACAGTAAAAACCGACAGTAATCGATAATAATCGGCTTGAGATAACAGTAAAAGTTGAGACATGAACGCCCTATACCATGGGATATCTACTTACGCTATTGTTTATCTATGGAAGTACACAAAGTGAAAGTGGTGTTCTGTCAGCGTTCCTTATATGGAACACTCACCCTCCCAATTCAAACAATAGTGTCAGTATAAAATGATTCTTATTACAATAGTAGTCAACAGAATAATCACTCAGCGCCTGGCAGTCGGTAGCAATTTGAGGGAAGTTGCAGGAAACTGATTTTCTATATTGAGATTCAATTTAAGCTGTATGGATTCCTATCATTTATATCTTTACTAGCCGTCAGGCTCGCTTCGCTCGCCATATCCGTCTAGCCAGGGGGCTCCGCCCCCTGGACCCCCGACTGGATCGTCCAAGAATGAGATCAGCAGGCTCGCTTCGCTCGCCTGCATTTTTTCATTTTTATCATATTATAATAGGACAATCCAGTCGGGGGTCCAGACTAAACGTCTGGCTAAACAGATATGGCGAGCGAAGCGAGCCTGACGGCTAGTAATATAATATCCCAGGATTGAAGTAGCAGTGCTCAATCAATTTTTCCGCGATAAATTCATTTAAATCTTCAACTTGGTGCCAACCTAACAAAATCAACTCAACTTAATGCCAACCTGACAAAATTATTGATTTAGTTTCCAGTTAACAACTGTTTCGAAGAGGTACTCTATCTAGATTATAGTTCTATAGTAACATATGATATGGAAATTTCAATTCTAATTAAGAGATTGGGAGAAGAAGAATATACATGCTAAAAGACGAACTTTAAACCCTTAAAAACAACCCTTAGAGTTGAAATATTGCCAAAAGATTTCTTAGTGCGCCTCTAAAGGGCCAACTGAACATACCTACCAAATTTGAACGTTTTTGGTCCGGTAGATTTTAGTTATGCGAGTGAGTGAGTGAGTGAGTGAGTGAGTGAGTGAGTGAGTGAGTCAGTCAGTGAGTGAGTGCCATTTCGCTTTTATATATATAGATTAATTAACTGACTACATATTTGACTATTCATAAATTCATTCATTAATTTATTGTATGAAACGTTATAATCATAATACAATTATGACATTGGAGGAAAAACTAGGCTGAGCCTGTACTATTTCTCTCCAAAAATGTTAATGTTGTTGAAACTAAAGGTTATGTAATCACACACTGCTTCGTCACTTGATTTTCGGTCCAGGAATGATGATTTGAAAGTTTTGAATTTCAAAGATTCATTTTATACTCTAAATGTATCACAATGAATTAAAACTTAAGAAATATTGCACTTATTTAAGAAAATTGAATACAAAATAAAAAAAATACTCACTATTGATTTCCTATATTGATTGTCATTTTTAGTAGACAAAATTCCTCCTAGTAGACAACATTCCTAATAAATTGAAACTCAAGAAATATTGCACTCATTTAAAAAAATTGAATAATTAATCAAAAAACTACTCACTATTGATTTTCTATATAGATTTTCATTTTTAGTAGACTACATTCCCCCTAAAAAACATACTTGCTTTCTAATTTCAACCCATAAACAACCATAGTGATATGAGCTTTAAAACAACCACATAACATTAATAATGCTTGTAACATATTGAAATTTGGGTAGATATAAAAATCCCTAGCTGAAATATTAATAGGTCTAAGTAAAGTAACTGGCTAATATCGCCAAAGAGATAACATAAAGATTAGATAACATCAGCTTGTCCTGGCTAAACTGTACAACAGCCTAAAACGAATTGAAATAATTTTTTGCTAATATATAATATTATATAAAAATTTGAAGATTGAGGTTAGGCATAAACATTTAGTGATCGGCGACCTAACGATCGACCGAGCCATGCAACGTAGAATCTGACCAAGCACCTTGGCAGAAATCTATTGCGCCAAAACGGTATGCAATTTGGAAGAACAAAAGGTCACGTGGCTAACTATTATGATGCATGAAACAAATAGTAATATATAGAAAAGTTGCGACATGAACGCCCTATACCATGGGATATCTACTTACGCTATTGTTTATCTATGGAAGTACACAAAGTGAAAGTGGTGTTCTGTCAGCGTTCCTTATATATGGAACACTCACCCTCCCAATTCAAACAATAGTGTCAGTATAAAATGATTCTTATTACAATAGTAGTCAACAGAATAATCACTCAGCGCCTGGCAGTCGGTAGCAATTTGAGGGAAGTTGCAGGAAACTGATTTTCTATATTGAGATTCAATTTAAGCTGTATGGATTCCTATCATTTATATCTTTACTAGCGTCAGGCTCGCTTCGCTCGCCATATCCGTCTAGCCAGGGGGCTCCGCCCCCTGGACCCCCGACTGGATCGTCCAAGAATGAGATCAGCAGGCTCGCTTCGCTCGCCTGCATTTTTTCATTTTTATCATATTATAAGGACAATCCAGTCGGGGGTCCAGACTAAACGTCTGGCTAAACAGATATGGCGAGCGAAGCGAGCCTGACGGCTAGTAATATAATATTCCCAGGATTGAAGTAGCAGTGCTCAATCAATTTTTCCGCGATAAATTCATTAAATCTTCAACTTGGTGCCAACCTAACAAAATCAACTCAACTTAATGCCAACCTGACAAAATTATTGATTTAGTTTCCAGTTAACAACTGTTTCGAAGAGGTACTCTATCTAGATTATAGTTCTATAGTAACATATGATATGGAAATTTCAATTCTAATTAAGAGATTGGGAGAAGAAGAATACATGCTAAAAGACGAACTTTAAACCCTTAAAAACAACCCTTAGAGTTGAAATATTGCCAAAAGATTTCTTAGTGCGCCTCTAAAGGGCCAACTGAACATACCTACCAAATTTGAACGTTTTTGGTCCGGTAGATTTTTAGTTATGCGAGTGAGTGAGTGAGTGAGTGAGTGAGTGAGTGAGTGAGTGAGTCAGTCAGTGAGTGAGTGCCATTTCGCTTTTATATATATAGATTAATTAGCTGACAACATATCTGACTATTCATAAATTCATTCATTTATTGTACAAAACATACTATAATCATAATACAATTATGACATTGGGGGAAAAACTAGGCTGAGCCTGTACTATTTCTCTCCAAAAATGTTAATGTTGTTCAAATTAAAGGTTATGTAATCACACACTGCATCGTCACTTGATTTTCGGTCCAGGAATGATGATTTTTAAATTTTAAATTTTAAAGTTTGATTTTATACTCTAAATGTATCACAATGAATTAAAACTTGAGAAATATTGCACTTATTTAAAAAATTGAATACAAAATAAAAAAAATACTCACTATTGATTCCTATATTGATTGTCATTTTTAGTAGACAAAATTCCTCCTAGTAGACAACATTCCTAATAAATTGAAACTCAAGAAATATTGCACTCATTTAAAAAATTGAATAATTAATCAAAAACTACTCACTATTGATTTTCATTTTTAGTAGACAACATTCCTCCTAAAAAAACATACTTGCTTTCTAATTTCAACCCATAAACAACCATAGTGATATGAGCTTTAAAACAACCACATAACATTAATAATGCTTGTAACATATTGAAATTTGGGTAGATATAAAAATCCCTAGCTGAAATATTAATAGGTCTAAGTAAAGTAACGGCTAATATCGCCAAAGAGATAACATAAAGATTAGATAACATCAGCTTGTCCTGGCTAAACTGTACAACAGCCTAAAACGAATTGAAATAATTTTTTGCTAATATATAATATTATATAAAAATTTGAAGATTGAGGTTAGGCATAAACATTTAGTGATCGGCAATATAATTTGCGATAGTTTGTTGTAGCTCTGATTCACTAGATGAATTGCTCTACTTATTCCATCAGGTGCCAAATCTTGCACCCTGAGATAAAAATATATATTCATTACAAAGAAATCTATCAGATACTAGAGAATTTAATATATATATTTGGATTATTGGTTGCCAATTTATCAAGTTGATTTTAAGGAACCTATTTTAATGGAATTGTCCAAGTCGACAAGTATTAGCAAGCTATATCGCAGCTACATACAAAAGGATGCATATGATTAAAAGATAAAAGCACATGTAACGTTTCGTGCTATAAATTTATAGAATAGTATTTAGCCTGTAATAGTTTACTGATTTCGATTATTGTTCTATTTTTATATTATATATTTTTTATCGCTCTTTATATTTTTTGCCCTGATCTATTTTTTGCAATATTTGTTAATATATGTATCAAATTGTTTATGGTGTGCAATTTATTTCAATTCCTCAATACTATAGGATAAGTACCATATATATAATATATATATATATATATATATATATATAATATATATATATATATATGGTACTTATCCTATAGTATTGAGGAATTGAATAATTGCACACCATAAACAATTATGAGCTTCCACTATAATTCTGACAATTCATTAAAAAAAAAAAATATATATATATAATATATATATATATATATATATATATATATATATATATATATATTATATATATATATATATATTTATATATATATATATATTTTTTTTTTTTTTTTTTTTTTAATGAATTGTCAGAAGATTATCCCACTTAATTCTGACAATTCATTAAAAAAAAAAATATATATATATATATATATATATATATATATATAATATATATATATATATATATATTTTTTTTTTTAATGAATTGTCAGAATTATAGTGGAAGCTCATATCTGGCCTATAAGGATTTTCATGAGACTGTATCCTATTAAAAACCACGACCTAGTTTTTATAATTATATTAAAATATTTCATGCTCTACCTATTAAAAACCACGACCTAGTTTTTATAATTATATTAAAATATTTCATGCTCTACCGACTGATGCCAAGCAGGAGGCTAATCGTTATTTAAATATAAAAAATAACGTGACATAAAACATGCCGTACCAACGTGGGACTGATGATGAGAGCTGAGCTCATTAAATAATTATTTGAAATTAAGCCAAGACCCATATTGAGGATAATAACTAAAGACAAGTCTAGTCATATTAAAATTTGTCGTGGATGGATAATGAAACTATAGATATATGAGTATTGAGGAAAACAGGCGAAGTAAACTTTGTATTACTTTTTGGGGAATCAATAGCTTTAAATAAAGAGAAATTATATGTTTTAAAGAAAATTTTATATTATTGTTATTGTAAAAAATATATTTTATAGAGAGAGATCATATTTTATAAGCCTAAACTGCTATTACTTTCTAGTCAAGAATATATTATGTACAAGCCGGTTGGAAAATAAGTCACAGTCTGTAAACTAGTCAGGAATCAATATTCAATATTGGAGCGCTAGAGCATTATAAAAAACTTAAGTATAAATACCTTATTTTTTGGATATCCACACACTTTGCACATTACTGTTTCACTGTAAGTCCCGGTTTGTGTCTCTTTTTTAAACATTTTTTGCATATTGTTCATCACTTTTTTAATTAGCATTTATCATATTTGACATAATGAATCACACTCCCGCAAACTCTAAAGTTTCATATATGTATGGCGGTTGCACAGATCACACTTTGTCGACTCCCAGCACATCAAACCCCACCATGGTAGATGCCAATACGCCACGAGAAAGGGAACCAGGAAGTGTCGGGTCGATAGTCTTCGATCCACAAGGTCTGCAACCTCTATCATCCACTCGAATCGACGCCGCTGATATAACATTGAATCAACGGATAGCACAGATCAACTTCGAAGGGGGCGAAGAGCAGCCTGCAGAACCCGCATCCCCAGAGGCCGAGTCACATCTGAGCAAAACAAAGTATATTTTCAGTCACAGAGCTAGATCCATTTAAAAGGGTAATAATGGAACAAACTAGCAGTATGTTCAACATTATGTTACAAAATACAATGGATAACATGATGCAGGAAATTAAAAAAGAGAATGCGGCAATAAAAGAGGCAAACAAGCAAACAGTGGAAAAGGGCATGAAAGAGACAGCAGGCGCCATACAATCAGTAGAACGACGATTAGATACTATTGAGAGTAAAGTAGAGAATCATAGGGAAGAATTAAAAGCAATGATAAATCTACAGAGGGAAAGTCAAGATAAAGTTACGGCAGGATTATCGGAAAGGTTGGATACGGTTACCTGTGAACTAAACGAAAGGATAGATAACTTAACCACACAAATCACTACACCTATTCGGATTTGACAACTAACATTAAGGCTGATTGCCATCAAGAATCAACAAACAAATACCGTTGCCAATCAAAATTTAACAACTACAGTTGATAAAAATATTAACAGTATTAAAGATATACAAATAAACAGATTAATATGTCCACAAAAATGAACCAACTGCAAGGTAGTATCAATCAGAACACAGAAACCTGTAAGGCTTAAACGGAACTCTACAAATCAAAAATCCACTCTGACTCAATTAGATCAAGAAGTAAATGCTAATAAAATTACAATAATAGTCAATGGCAGATGGCACAGGAAAAAATAACAGTATTAGAAAATTATATCCAACAACGACCTCAAGGAATTCAAGCAGATAACATCAATTCACATAGTATATTGCAAGGACTGGGTAAATTTGATAATACTGATCGCCATTTGCAACCTCAACCATTCATTGATCAGATAAAATTAGTACAAACTCTTGCACCTACCTCTTGGAGCATGTGGCGTCTTCGTTTGACTAGTTTATTATTGGCGAACCCCTGATGTTCTTTCGGAGTAGAGCCCATGAATTTACATCATTGGATGAGTTTGTAGCTGTCTTCCTGGAACAGTATTGGAGCAGAAGTAAACAGTTGGACGTGCTAGCGGACATCATATCATGCAATTTCAACCCTAACTTAGACGGTGCATGTACCACTTTCGTCACTGCCCTACAGTTCAAAATTCTCAATTGAGCAAGCCCATTAACGAATCGGCATTAGCAAGTATTATTCTAAAGAAAATACCGTATCAAGTTGGAATGGCACTCGCCACACAACCCATTACTGATTGCAAACAGCTAATAAATCATCTATATGGCATACAGTCTGTGATGGCAATGTCAAACCACCGATCAGACCAAAGATACACACAGAATCAACATAACTCAAAAAGTAATCAGTATACCAGCAAAAACTATGAACCGGTATCATATGATCGCTCCCGATCTGCCCCTCAATTTGAACGCCGCTATGAGCACAAACAAAACAGTAACTGGAATAATAAACATTTTCAAAACCGCACAACTAATCATTACACCCATCAGAGCAACCGCTGGAATTATTATGATGGCCGTGATCGATTAAACTCAAATAATGGTTACACTCAGAATAATTACAACAGAAATTACAAACCGCCACCTCAACAAGTAAGCACAAATTATACATTAGCGCATGCAACAGGATTAAACCAACAAAGAACACAGAACCCAACACCTGATAAATCACCACCAAAAACCGCCGCCATACATGCAATTAAAACACCCCGCAAGCATCAATCCCTATTAAGTATTCTGTTCCCCACCGAAGAGTCACTACTGAATATAAACAGTCACCAGGATCATGCACTAATTAAGGAGTTAGTGAATACAGGAAAGATTAAAAACATAACAGATCCGCGCACCGAACCTACGACCGCCTATCAAGGGACACCACCAAGGCACCCCAAGAAACCCAGGATGGAGGACCAAGAGGACGACATCAGGGAGGACGGACTACCGGACAAAAGGAGCGTCCATCGCTAGGCCCGGAAACGCAAACGCCCGAGGAGGACACCGGACGGCCGACATCAGGACAGAGAGGACGGCATTCGGGAGAAGAAGAAGATGCATCATAAGGCCCGGAGGCGGAGAAAGAAGCGAAAGAAACGGAGGAACTGCGCGCGCGCATACCGGCCGCATGCACGTTTCAAACGCCCGAAGAAGACACCGGACCAACACCAGGAAGGAGGACAGGAAGAGACTGACGGCATGCATCCATCCGCGGCACATACGCTTTAAAGCAGATAATCAGCGATGTGACTGGAAGAATAGGCCAAAGAAATATGATAAAAACGGTGCTGCTTACGAAACTACTATGGATTCATGCATGGATGATAATTATAAAGTGGACTACTTATTGAGATTGATGAAGTATAAATTAATAATAGGACAACCTCGACAATCAACAAATGGATAGCAGATAACCCAGCCAGCCTACAGTATAGCTACAAGCAGAAAGCCAAAAGATACGGGAAAGCCACGAAATTTCTACATGCTATATCGTCAAATTTGAAATAAATATGATAAGTAATCAAGGAAAACACCACTATCGAACGAATTACTGACCTATCATGATAAATTTAATATTGACTTGGACCGCATGGCAATAATCCGATGTTTTTATTTCTCCCAACTGTCCAAAGCCTGCAAGAAGCAAAAGAATAATTTTCAATTATGTAATTAAATAATATACATCAAATAAAAAAAAGACACAAGCGGGGGATAGTATATTTAAAATTTGTTAATTACCTTTAAAAGGAAAAAATGTAGCAGTTAGGTTAACTATGAGATTCAACAGCAAGTTCTGACGTAAGCAGTATGAATGTAGAGCCAGCGACCAGCTGAGCAAAGCCACCTGAATCAAACGTAGCGCTCAACACATGATTATGAAAAGAAAAGTATTGTAACCCAAAAATGTTATTATTACTGTTATTTATTGTATTTATCAATGTTAATACATTTATTTATATGTTTTATATTTATTACCGTTAGTTATGCCATGTTTGTTACCTAAAAAACCTAAAATGAATGCTAGTTACCTAAAGCCAAAGAACCATTAGCGAAAGAGAAGAATTGTACCTGATGTATAGAAAATTATTTATATTAAGACCTAGGAATTACAATAAAATATAAGCCCCAGAAAATTTGTACATCAAAATTATTGTTTGAAAGGAATCAGTTATGAGAGAATCAAGAAATGTGTGTAGTTAGGTTGGCGGCCTTGCGAGCGGCAAATTTAAAAATACTATGTTCTAAGTGTTGTAAGGAGGAATGTGTCTAGGAGATTATATTTACGATATATTTTTTTTTTTTTTTGTGTTGATGAGGAGAATTTGTTATTGTATTTGATAGAGGTCTTAGGGAGGCGCAGCAGATAGATCTGCGAACTATGATAAAAATTTGAGAGTATATTTTGTAAACAAAGTATGGAATATATCGATGTATTGAAGTGTAGATTTTCATTAAAAACATTGTGATTCTCAAATATTTTGAATTCAAATCCAGGGGGCACGTGTAACATATTGAAATTTGGGTAGATATAAAAATCCCTAGCTGAAATATTAATAGGTCTGAGTAAAGTAACTTGCTTATATCGCCAAAGAGATAACATGAAGATTAGATAACATCAGCTTGTCCTGGCTAAACTGTACAACAGCCTAAAAGGAATTGAAATAATTTTTTGCTAATATATAATATTATATAAAAATTTGAAGATTGAGGTTAGGCATAAACATTTAGTGATCGGCGACCAAACGATCGACTGAGCCATGCAATGTAGAATCTGACCAAGCACCTTGGCAGAAATCTATTGTGGCAAAACGGTATGCAATTTGGAAGAACAAAAGGTCACGTGGCTAACTATTATGATGCATGAAACAAATAGTAATATATAGAAAAGTAACTAGCATGTAGAGGGCATATTTAAAAAACCTAATAAAAATAATTAAATGTATCCAGGAAATAGGAGGTTACCAAGCGCATGAATACTGAAACAATTTGCATGCACCAATCACATAATGGCAGTTGATAGGCGGCAATAGTATGCCGATTCGAAAATATTTATATATATTTCTACAAATGATTGGGATTTATATGAAATTGTTGTATAGTCTATGTTATGGATATGGCCCGAAGGCAAAGAAATTATTAAACATACCACAAAATTAATAATTTAATATTTGAGTACGGTCTATTTGAACCTTAAATGGCGGAGGACTAGGATATTCAAATTTTATGTAAATTTGGAAGTCGGAAATGAGAAGTGTAAAATTGAGAAAGGAGAACCAACACTCGCCTGCCAAATGCCACCATGAGAGGTCCCTAAATATTATAGAGCGTAATACCTTGCTATAACTTGTAAAAAGCTAAAGTTAGATTGAATTATTAAATTTCTTATAAGACTTTGTGATGCTCTTATAAAGCAGAAGTCATTTTCATTTTTAAATAATTTTGTAACCCCTTGGAAGAGACGACTCCGGCTACCATAGTCCAGGACCACCAGGAGTTGGATCGACATCAGCGGCTCATAAGAAGATTTCGACACGTGAGTGAGAAATATTGAATTAGTGATGGGCGCCCTTAGTGCTTCGAAATTACCTAATAATCAAAGCTAGCTCGTCGAAAGGGTTCTCTTATAAATTAAGAATTCAATAAAAAATACTTGCGCAAGTAAAGATAGTATTAAAGGTATTTTATTGGAGGAATAATGAGTCAGTACATTTCAGAAAATCCTAATAAATCAAAGAAGTATAAAATCTAGGCTAGTAATACATATTCATATGATCTTTAATTTTTGCAATATAATTTGCGATAGTTTGTTGTAGCTCTGATTCACTAGATGAATTGCTCTACTTATTCCATCAGGTGCCGAATCTTGCACCCTGAGATAAAAATATATATTCATTACAAAGAAATCTATCAGATACTAGAGAATTTAATATATATATTTGGATTATTGGTTGCCAATTTATCAAGTTGATTTTAAGGAACCTATTTTTAATGGAATTGTCCAAGTCGACAAGTATTAGCAAGCTTATATCGCAGCTACATACAAAAGGATGCATATGATTAAAAGATAAAAGCACATGGTAACGTTTCGTGCTATAAATTTATAGAATAGTATTTAGCCTGTAATAGTTTACTGATTTCGATTATTGTTCTATTTTTATATTATATATTTTTTATCGCTCTACCGACTGATGCCAAGCAGGAGGCTAATCGTTATTCAAATATAAAAAAAAACGTGACATGCTTTATAATGCAAAAATTTTAATGCTTTCTAATTTCAACCTCAATAGGACAGCACTCCTCTCAAATACAGTAACATGAATGCTTGCCATTCAGTCGAAGCTGTCAGATTGTGATGTTTAGCACAAGGCCAGAGGCCAAACGTGTGCTGCAGTAATAGAACAGACTGCCTGGCCGAATTACTACAACGAGGCCGGGCATTTGAGACTGCAGCACTAGTAAGCGGATCTTGCAGGATGAACAGCGATTAACCGCCGCTTCTAATCAGATTTAGTACTTAGCCGAGAGATTAATGCGATAAAGTGGTCAGACCCCAAGTGCTGATGATGAGTCTGCTGCCGCCTTTAACCCGTGTGCCGCCAAATGACGACACTGCTTGCGTCCCAACGAAAGGGTTCAACACCTGAACGCAACGCCACCAACACACTATTTCGGCTTCCAGCTCGAATGAGTAGCATCAGTAGACTGTTACATGTTCGCACAACCCGATGTTACTTAGCTACATCCTGATATGTTACTACTAGAGTGATAGAATAACCGGTAGTAAATGTCTCTACATTTTGAAGTGCCACAGTTTTAACACTTAAGAATGAGCGGTAGTACATTATGGTATTATTTGGTTGAACATTACAGCATATTCGGTTGCAACACATAAGGATGATAATTATTTGTTGTACATTACGATACATTCTGTTGTACATTACCACATTACAATACTCAAGAATAATCAGTAGTACATGTAAGTACATTTGTAGTACATTACCACACTCACTTGTAGAACCCGAAAATAATCGGTTATTCATTTCAGTACACATTTGATTGTACATTACCACATTCAGTTGCAACAATCACGTAGTTCATCATTACAATCCAAAGCTCCTCTGTGTTTATGGCATTCAATGATGAGTACAATAGTGAGGTCAACGTGTGGATAAAGATAGAAGAATAGCGATGCCGATTCTCTTCATTTATAAATTATATTTCTACACTGTCAAAAAAATAATTGGCATCGTTGTGGACCTAGAAAAGGATAGTACCACCGGCTTTGTCGAATGATAGACAAGGATAGAAAAACCAATGTTGATCAAACACTGTCATTATAATGTGGACCTGACTATAATAACCTTTTTATCATAAATCGAAATACAATAATCAAGAGAACTACACAATATTCAATGCTTTTTATCAGCTTTTATTATTGTATATTATCACTGGATATTGAATTTAATTATTGAAATAAGCAAACAAATACAATATTTAAAAGAGGGAAATAGGTTATTGTCTAAAACTTCTCCTAGTTCTTGATTTTGTCTCAAAGAGGTTGAAATATTAAGGTTATTTACATATTGATTTTCCAGCTCAATCATTATTCTTGAAATTTCAAGTTAGAATGAAAGTGATAAACTGCGGTGTCTTCCATATTAATTTTCACACTAAATCATTATTCTCAGAATTGCAAATCAGAATGAAAGTTCATGATAATCTCCACTTTCATGTGAATGTAATAAATAGCAATGATAGTATTCATTGGACTCGATCGATTAGAAGGAGTATTCTAATCAACATCGTCTCTTGTTCCTTCAATATCTTTTATCTATCTACCAAACTCTCCATCCTGATCAGTCTAGAGAGAAACACTGCCCTTCCTGATATCAGTTGAAAACCTACTTTTCAACGTAGAACAGGAGTCTTTTGCGTAAATATTAGTAGGCTGCTCCCAAAACTAATCAGCGATACATCAAACAGTAGCCAGGCTCAACGTCAAACAAAAGCTTCTCCCTGGTTCCACCCTTTCTAGTCACTTTCTCCTTCTCTTTCCATTCACCCTTTCTCACCGTCATGTCAATGATCCACATCAGCATACAGGCCCACTGTATTTCTATTCACCGTTTCGTCGGACGTTACGCGTTCATTGGCCGGCTGTTTAATCCCAAAACGATTCCAATTGTGTTGCTTTAGTCGATCTTTGCCTCTGTAGCTGACAACTCACTTTAGACTCCTACTTTCATCAATGAGTTATCCTCGTCTTCCTTATCCCATTGCCATACAATATACTTGGGCCAGTCACTAACGTGGAAGTGCTCACACACTTTTGCGCCACTAACACGCACATAACGGTTTTCATCAGCTGATGCTATGTTAATATCTGTATCTTACTGTTTATGTACAAATACAGTTATACAGTTATAGGCATCAGCTGATGAAAAGCGGAATACTAGTGTGGCTCATAAGTCTGTATGCATCTCAACATTACATCGGACATTTTCGAGTGACAGGCGAAAATTGTTTTGTAACAGCTGACCGGCAACAGTACATAAACTACTGCAAACCCTCGTTGAAAGTGTCTGTAAGATTTCCCGGCTGTACAGTCGTACTGTACATGTGAAAAGTGACGTTGGTGGCTGGCCTTATCCAGGCTTTAATACTAGTAGTTCTGTGAACAGTAGACCTCGCGCTCAGTAAGTTATATTGACCTGTTGTTATGTTTTCTCAGAAATTATTAAATGATTTATCAATTTGAAATGTCTAGAAAAAATCCTAAATAAACATAGAGCTTTCTGTCCTATCGTACCGTGACGTGTCGCCCCGGAATGTGAGTGTGAGTGCTGTGAACAGGTCTGGATGCAACTGTCTACAACGTTGATGGACAGATACATTTTCAAGATGTTCGATGTTTTTGAACGAGTAGTATTATAGTCAACTGTCTACTAACGTTGATGGAAAGATACATTTTCAAGATGTTCAATGTTTTTGAACGGGTAGTATTATAGTCCACTAAACAGCTCATTTATGATGAATAATTCTATAGTCTGATTTTTACTCTAATATTGGCGTATGAAGGAGGCTCCTTTTATATTATCCTTGAAATGCAAAATTTTCAAAAACCTTGTATAACGTCGACGCGCAATTTAAAAAGAAACATACCAGTCAAATTTCATGAAAATCTATTACCGCGTTTCGCCGTAAATGCACAACATATAAACATTTAAACATTAGGAGAAATGCCAAACCGACGACTTGAATCTTAGACCTCACTCCGCTCGGTCAATTATTAATTTCCTTTTCACCATAATTGGATGAGTTCCAGTATAATCTAGGATGGAAAATGTGGATAAATAATAAATTCAAATCAGCAGAAATAATGAATCTACCTTCTTGCAAATAAGGATCACATAACTCCCTCTTTTTCCGTTTAGTAGTTGTGTTTTTTCCCATGAGGGAAATTAAGTTTAGAGAAAGTCCTCATGACGATCACTCAGAACTATGGCTGTCTCAATTTGAATTATTGATTTCTCTTGAAATAAATGTCTGCTCATAATTATGATAAGTTTGTCCAAGTGAATGGTTATCCACGATTAAAGTTTTTCTTCGATTATTCAACTATAGATGATCTACAAAAACTGAAAGACTATCACTTGCCCACTATAAAAAGCTTGAATGAGTAGCATCAATAATTATGTTGAGAGTATTAACCACGATAATAATAGTAATAATATCGAGTGACCTGGCTGGCTCAGGTCTGGTGTCAGAGTTTTCAGGTCGCAACTGATCAATTTCAGGGCCTCTGACATGACCTAACGACTGTTTTTTAGGCAGCCGGGACCGACGGCTTAACGTGTCCATCCGAAACACGTTAAAACATTAACCACGATAATCAGATAACTTGCGCTCATGAATAACTCACACTCATCAATAATGAATCAATCAATACTCTCATTCAATTCAGCGCAAAACAGACAGGAGGAATTAAATCACAAAAAAATACAATCAAAATACAAATTTCCAAGGCTTCACGATGGAGTGTGTTAAGAAGAGATAATGGGGAGAGAATACCTAAGCAACTATGATTTCCCATGTGATAGGGTATTAGGTATGAAAGTGAGGAATACATGGTAAAGAGGAGTGGAAAAGAGAAGAAAGGGAGAGGAGGACAGGAAAAAAGGTTAAAGGCTTAATAAATCATGACTCTCCAATTCATATCGAATTGACGTATTCCAATTGACATCTCATAGTGCATTTGAAAAATCTTGATAGATAATTTCACATCTTTTAATCAACCTGTGACTCATATTCTATTCTTAAGCTCATGACAATGCTTCTGCTCAGCAGGCACTATCTTCACATGGGCGAGAGCATGCTTGCAATTTCGTGCATAAATTTGACGACGTATGAAATATGAAGGGTGTGACGCTTTTCGTGATGACGGGGGGCTGACGGGCTACCAACACCATTTTTCACGACTTAAAAGGAAATTCATGCGAAGACTGTGGGTGGAGCGAGGAGGGGGGAACCTTGCAAGGGGTCCTGAGGCTTTATCGGCATGAAAGATGGCCGGTCATTACCTGAGACGGGCCAAACCAGGTCAGCTCCGGCTAAGGCCTGTTTGAGTGATCTACATTCTCCACCACTCATCCAAATCTCCCTTTCCAGACGTCGGAAAAATTTTTCTGTTTTGAGAGCAGGTTACACCCTTCCCACAATCAGGCTACTTGATAATTTGATGTTTCTTCAGTGGTGGAAGAATAGTTTAGACTTTGATAGCTTATATTTTGTTTAGGAGATTATTATGAGTTGAGTGTGAGGTATTGCTCATCCAAATCTACCTTTTCCAGACGTCAGAGGATTTTTTCTGTCTTGAGAGCAGTTGATGGGTCTTTGCACTAGATGGGACAATCATATAACTCAATAATTTGATGCTACTACTGTGATAAAAGATAAGAATGAGCCTTTATAGCTTATATTTTCCAATACCTTGAAGGAGGTATTAATCTCGTATCAAAATATGGTCAGATTAGAGTATATCCTACTAATTTCTTATTGTAGTAGGTCCTACAAAGCACAAAGGTGAATGAGAGAATTTGATATAGACTATTGCATTCGTTGTTGTCCTCAATCAAGACTACATTTTCTGAGTTGAAATTGTATTTTTCTGATAATTGTATTGACTTTTAAAATTCTATGGTGAATAAATCTCTTACATTCGATGTATCATCTTTTCTCATTTCGAAGTCTATGTGACCATCGTTTTCGCCAATATTTGTATTTTACCTCTGGTTACCCCGGTTATGAGCACAAATCATGTTCCTCTCTAAAATGCAAGATACTAATAAAGCAATTTGATTCAAGATGAAATTTTTGAAATTGCCACGAAAACAGTTTTACTAGACCCCCCACAATAACTGATCACTAAGTTTTCCATCAATTCAACTGTTTATTATTCATATTCAATATATACTGGATTGGTATAATATAATATTGGGTATTGAACTCATTCCTTCCATAAAAACGGTAGTTCATATTAGCAGGCACTTTTGATACGTATATAACGGTAAATTGAATATGGAATCGATTCCATCCACGAAAACGGTAGCTGCAGGTTCCAGCATCTGAATACTACATTACATTTTCCATCGAATCAAATATTCAATTTTCCAGCATCGGTAGCATTAACAATTCTGAGTTATGATGATTCAACATTCTCTATCCAAGAACAACCTTAATAAAAATCTGGATCCAATTAGAAAGTTGGAAACAGATGCAAACAGTGCACGAGTTTGATAAGTTACAGTACTGCAACTATCCAATAAAATGTTCTTAATAAAGATATTGTTACAACTGATGTGAGCGGTGATAGCAACGTGGAAATCCAATTTTCTAAGTGGCAAAAATAGAATTAAAGGAGCCGCTGTAATTGAATCGAAGGCTCGGCGAATGGAGTCGAACGTTCGGACGAATGTTTTCAATAGCAGCAAGAGCACAATAGAATTTGAAAGCATATAGTTGGACTTGAGCCAGCACCAGCCAGCTTCCCACTTGTCGATTTTCAACTTTTGTATGGAAAAAGGCAGCTATTATATCCCATAACGCTTCTTCCCCTGGCCTGAAATTAGTCTTCAGTTACACAGTCCAATAGCATCGTTCAATGCTTCATGAGAGACTTGTTTGCAGTGTACTCAAATCCAGATATTGAACCGGGAACTACCGAAAGCTTATGATATTTGCATAGGATGGAGTAATCTATAGCATTCATTTGCTCTTTCTCTTCTAATTACATTGCTGCACATTGATGTTGTTTGTATCTGCTGGGAGAGAAAACATTTTCATTTTTTCACGATGGAACCGCCCTTGGCTGATGACCTACTTCTAGAAAGAGATGTTGAATATACTAGTGTTTGCAGATCCTATGTAGAGTCGAAGTAATGGATTCTCGATAATGAGTTGAATTATTTATTTAGCAAATAATGTGCTCTAGAGGAGCATTCCTGCACCGAAAATCAAGTAACGAAGCAGTGTGTGATTACATAACCTTATCTTTTGGACAACATTAACATTTTATCAAAATTTTTGGAGAGAAATAGTACAGGCTCAGCCTAGTTTTTCCTCCAATGTCATAATTATATTATGATTATAGTATTTTATACAATAAAATTACGTAGATGTACGTAGATTCTGATTCATCAAATCCACAAAATGTTTTGTAATTATGTTGAAACAAAATCATCTTCATTTTATCAAGTTTCAGGGAACTAGCAGTAGTTTATCAGAAAAATTCAATTTTCCAGACCATCACAGAGCATTGGTTGATAGAATCAAATAAATATTCCCTGTTTAGCAATATTAATCATATTGTAAAGCATTAAAAACTATAGTAATATCGCATATGAATAATAATAGATAATAGTGCATATATAAATAATAGTACATATAAATTCCGGGCTGGGGGATCTCATCAAGAGATTTTTCCTTGAAGTATCAAAAACTGAAGCCAGATTGTACGTGCATATGATTTGTGAGGGAGTTTTACCCTTAGGTATCTGAAATAACCTTGAATATTGTCGACTCTCTGGAAGTATCCCCGATGCGAAACAGATGTAATGATATGGATTATTATCTTCAAATTAGACAAACACAAAGAGTAACTGTTGATCAACTGGGGAGTTGTAGATGGTAAAGTGGTAAATGCAGAAGCCAAGATGAAGAGAGAAAGGTCGGTGAGAAGTTTGAGACGTTGAAGAAGTTCAGAGCAAGCCCTTATTTATTCATGATGGTGTAATCCTTACAGCAGTAGTTGGATGTTTGAAATATTAATAGTTTAAGTTGGCCACCAACGCTGCAGGTCGTATCTTTTATGAATGAATGTCGAGGTTTTTGTCTTGGCCCGTAAGCCGCAGCTCCAGAATTCGCCCACATCTCTGCAACAAAGACGCTTCGATTGTTAGCCTGCAGCTGCCGAACTCGGAAGGTAATTTCCTCATTCTCAGAGACTGTTTAATCTGAGTCACGGTTCAATGCATTTCGAGCCTACAGGCGAGACAGCGAGGCATGGTGTCGCACTTGGCAGCCGCATGGAGCTCTCAGGTTTCTCGAATAGAAAGTTGAACTCGGTACATGGTTCTCGGTTTCTCTCCTAAAAATTAGGGAGAGAAGTTTAGTTAGGAAATCTATGATGAGACTCGATATGTACAGTTAGTGTACCAATCTGGCTCATTCTTCATCAATTATCATAATGTTGACAGAGAGAATGTATTCGTATAATATCATACCATATTGTACAATAAAGCATACAACATTATAAAAAAAGGGATACAGCTATAGATGAGGTGACAATCGTTGAACTTTTAATTGAAAAAAAGAGAAGAGGACAAAAAATTCAATTCAAATTTATTTATTCCACACTCATAAATACATATACATAAATCAAACAAAGCTCAACATGACAATACAATCCAACCAAAGTGTAACAATAATAAACGGTAAGTGAAAAAAACACTGGCATAAGATGACTCTTGTTCGCCAGTGGGAAAATAAATACTTATTCCATTCAAGGAAACTTGAACATAAAAAACAGTTCTTCAATCGATCGTATTTTTCTAGCCTTCTTCCTTTCGTTGTTCAATAACCTCTCCTCCTCTCACTCGAATGTGAAAGTTAGAGATATTCCTTTTAGTAAAAATCTGAAATTGAATGAATTAATTTCATTGGCATCATATTTTAGAGGACATACAAGCTTTTTGTCACATCCTACCATTAACTTCACTGGGAAGATCCTCTCAAGCTTCCAGTCTAGATCTATAGAGGATGAAAGGGAACCTGCCATAAGGTATTACCAGAGAATACATTGGTTATTCTATAGCTATAGATTTCATTTATTTACAATGCAAATGACACTAATGTAATAACATTGAAAGATAAAATAATAAGATAGTCCTTGTGCTATTTTTCTTCAAATTCAGTCCAAAACAAAAATGAAAACTATAAATTTTGAATTTAGATGGCTTGAATCAATAAATTAATCGGAAATATTCCACTCAATTACCACTTGTAACGAATAATATTGAGTTATTTGAGAAAATTTGGAACCATTCAAACTCCAAGCAATACAAACTCGTAAACACGAATATTGAATATTGGATACTTCATAACAAGTTGGTTATTCTATAGGGCTAAACGTAGATTGCTTATCGATTTATTTATTTATCCATATACAAATACAATCCAGGAACAAACAACAGGCATTCGCCCAAAACTGCGTTAAAACCTTAGTTTGGAATACACAGTCTAGAGGTTATGTAAAAATTATAACTTAATGCACACATTATTTTGAGTCCAAAAATATGTATATTAAAATAGTTATTTGTGCAACTAGTGCGCAAAGTGACAGTTTGCTGCACCGAAAGAAACGTTTACGCCCGAGCCGTAGGCGAGGGCGGAATGGTTTCTTGAGTGCAGCAGAGGAACTTTGCGCACGTATTTCACATTAAGTTTTTCCTACAGTTACCATTGAATATGAAAAGTGAGTAATTATGGGGTAAAATTGCCTGAAATGCATCAAATGTTTTTCTGTGTAATTTTATTATTGATAAAAACCTTAATCCTAAAATCCTAAAGTCCTCGTTGTCCTTGGTTATAATATATAATGAATAATAATTAGCGCGTTGTGCTTGGTTGCACCTCTGCTCACTATAGCAGCCACAGCAGTCACTGTTACCAACTTCATTTTGATTTTGCTGCACTGTTGCTCCATATAACCTACTAAGTATTTTGCGTTGCCATGTTGCAAATCTGGAGTGCAGAAAAAATTTTCCCGCACTAGAGCGGAAAAGTGATTCTTTGCGTTCTGTAATCAGTGCAGCAATGGCCACTTTTCAACGTAACTGTAGGAAAAATGTATTATTCTATGGTATTACCGATTCTTCTTTTAACTTACATTTCCTCATAGTGGAATGATAAATAAAAAAAGCATCAGAGTAACATTTCTATATATTGCATGTCACGTTTCAGCATCTCGCTCATTGCTCATGAAAGGTACCTTGATGTTATTTCCATTCCAGTAAGAGTGGTAGCCCTATAATGAGAAATAAAAAAATAAAACCTTAATACGCAATCAATTGATAAGACTCCCTCTACGACAGGTTAGCTCCATAATTCCAACAGCCTGGCACGTTCATCAGAACGTTCAGCCTAGAACAGCCTATTCGTTCATCCTCTATAACTGAACGAATAAAACGTTAGTAGTTTTTCGGCTGGAATAATTTCCACCTTTTATCGAAGTGAGAGTGAAACACTTTGGTGTCAGAGTAAAGGATTGGACCGATTGGAAAATCGGGAACGAGTCGATTCAGCACGAAAAGCTGCCGGCTTTTTGAAAGTGAAACTCGTTGAAATTATGGAGGCGGTGGTGACGGGTCGGAAAATGCGGGACATTTTGCGGTGTATGTGTGTGGTCGGTGTAACCGTGGTTTCGGACTAACGAGGGTGCTTGTAGCAGTGTCGCCCGCAGGCTCGAAGCTCGGTGTCACACGGTCAATAGACTGGCCGGTCAGGGCGTTTGAGGCGTGTGTTTCTCTGTAACAAGCCATCTTTCAACGGTGCATCAAACCCTCGCAAAACCTGCCTTTTCCTCTTTTCATCCTCGTCCACATTTTCTCTCTCCTCGTACTCCTCTTCCTCCTCTTCCTCCTCTTCCTCCTCTTCCTCCTTTTCCTCCTCTTCCTCCTCTTCCTCCTCTTCCTCCTCTTCCTCCTCTTCCTCCTCTTCCTCCTCTTCCTCCTCTCACTCCTCTTCCTCCTCTTCCTCCTCTTCCTTCTCCTCCTCATAATCCTCTTTCTCCTCTTCCTCCTCTTCATCCACTTCCTCCTCTTATTCGTCTTCTTTCTTCTCCTCCTCCTCCTGCTTCTCTTCCTCCTCATCTTCCTCCTCATACGTCACCACCACCTCCACCACTCCTGCTTGCAACAGATGAAAGCCAGTTCAAACTGTTGACAGTATCGCAGAAAGGACCAAATGAGCCTCAACTATACATTTAACCTGTAAGCTGTACAGAGGGTATCAGGAAAAGTGGCCTCCAATCTATTTCATGTCGTGTATTGCAATGGGGAAAAGGTGAAGAGCTCACTCTCATTGATATTGGAAGTCTTTTGAAGCTAGAAACTGTTGTTGTATTTGATGCTCTATAAGCCATTCGAATTCGAATTATTTGACTTGGGACTGTAAATGACTACTAGACCTATAGCGGGTTGTATCCTGAAACCTCCTCTGTTCTGTTGAATATTATTGCTTTTGAGAGTCTTCAGTGGGTATTAAAGTTAATTTAAAAAGAGGAAGACTCATCTAGTTCAGGTGATTAGGATGGATTCGCTTATTGCAACTGCCTTACAACTATTTTAATTTTTTCGAGCTCTGAAGGTTAACTTTGCAGACTGATACTGCTATATCACAAGAGCACTATCTATTTGAATTGAATTGGATTAAATTTAATGCCAAAAATTACAAATACATATTTTTACAATACAATATAAATAACATTGATTGTAACTTAAGTGAATCAATAACATCACTGTAATACTTGGCACTGCCAACATAAGATTCCATGTGTGTTAGTTGAAGATAAAGATAATAGATTTGGTAGTTTCCGTTACATTTTTTCTTCTTTCTCTAGTCCATTTAGTATCCATTTATCTAATTCATACAATCCAAGAACAACAATAGTCATTAGACCAAAACTGTTTTAAACCCTTATTTTTATCGCCAAACAATCCGCTTCGTTGATTGCTATGATCACAATATTGGAAATATAGGCTACATCGCGCGGAAACGACTGAATTCTCAAACCCATTTTCCGTGACTCAGAACTACTTCGATGGCATCCAAGAGAGTAATACTTCTCCATCCTTCACCATCACACTACCACCCTCAACAGGAAAATTGGTAGGGGACGGACGACGGTGTGTGTGTGTGTGTGTGTGTGTGTGTGTGTGTGTTGTGTGTGTGTGTGTGTGTGTGTGTGTTGTGTGTGTGTGTGAGTGTGAAGTGCATACATTAGCGCAGTGACGGAACGAGGGTGACAAGTGTTCGCCATACATCGATATGCGAAGTGACATTTTGTTGACTGCCATTAGCGCGCCTGTCTAATACATTCGGCCTGTTTAAAAAGGAAAATAGAAGATCGTAGGCTGGGTTTGGTGAGGGGGTGATTTGGTCCCTGTACTTGAACGACCACAAAGTGTTCTTTCTTTGTTGCTCGCGCACGCGAGCCAGCAGGCAGGCGCCCACTCATAACTGTATTAGGATTTGGAAGGGGCGCGTGGAATGGAATGCGCGCGGCGCAAAGTGTTTGCCGCACGTTATGTAAATGGGAAACGGAACGTGTGAAGCCTCTTAAGGCAGGTCGTTGGTGACAGCTCGCGACAAGAATAGCTAAACGTTCCGCGACGAACGCTTTTACAAACCTTCCCCTACACCCACTCTTCCTGCTCCTCACACTTGACGGTCGGTCACAGCCCGGAAGTAGTTGTTGCATTGCTGGGGTGGCGTAGAAGAAAAGTAAACTGGCACTGAAGTTGCACTTTGAATGCGCTATGCTATTTCGTCGTCCAGTTAGCAGTTGTCCCTTGAGAGGTGTGGAAACTGGGGAGGAAATCGGGAAGGGAGAGGGAGAAGAGAAGACTGAAGTTAGGAGAGAAGATGTGGGGGGTAAAGTGGAAGGAGAGGAAGTGGAAGGACTGGAGGCAGAAGGTTGGAGTGAAGAAGTGGAGGGTAAAGTGGAAGGAGAGGAAGTGGAAGGAATAGAGACAGAAGTTAGTAGAGAAGAAGTGGAGGGTGAAGTGGAATGAGAGGAAGTGGAAAAGAATGAGTGAGAGTGGAATTATTAGAAGGGAAGATTTAAAAGTAGAAGGTGTGGAAGTGAGAGGTGAAGGGAGAAGATTGGAAAATGATGGTGGTGTAGAATGAAGTAAATACGGAGAACCAAGAGCCTGCACTCTTTTCGTGATGATTTAGATAGATGCAATGGCAGAGTTGAAAAGGGAGGAGACTGGTCGAATGGGAAAGGATGTGAGAAGTAATAAGAAAAGAAGATAATTGAATGAAGAAAAGGAAAAAATTCAAAGGCAATTGTAGAACTGAGAAGTAATAAAAAAAGAAGATGATTGATAAAGTTTGTAGCGTGAATGTTGATGTTGTGGAATTTTTCCATAATTGAATAGCTTAAAACGTTGTCAAAAACCCACTTTAAATAAATAAGAATTAAATATTTTACAGGAGCATGTGTGATATGTGTGAGCACACACGAAAGCATGCTCCTGTGAAATAATAATCTTTATTCAATTAATGTAGATTTTTGACAACGTTTTAAGTCTATTCAATTTAAGAAGATAATTGAATGGAAAAAAACATTGGAAGACAACTATAGCATGGGAAAAATGTAGAACAGGGTGACAAATGTATACTCAAGGAAATTTGGAATGAAAGATGGAGTGGGAGAAGGAGGAAGTTATTTAAAATACAAGAATAGATTAGCAAATATGAAGTGGTGGAATAAATTTGAGCATGGAGAAGTGAGAGAGAAGCAAGGGATAGAAAGAAAATATAAAAAATACAAATTATACGAATTATGAGGGAGATGAGCTACGGATGTCTGCTGAGAGGTTTCCTTTTAAAAATTTTCAATCATCAGCCAGTAGGCAAGAGAGAGGTTGGCAGTAAAAGATGGCAATAATATTCATTACATATTGAACATGGAAAAGGATATTTGAATATAGTATTATTACATATAACAGCTGAATGTGAGTCGGAACAGGCTTGAGCCTAATCCTTGATTGTAAGAAGAAGAAGAAGATACAAAGGATACAAAACATAAATGAGATTGAGATTCAGATTGGATGAGTAGATGGGAAGGGTTGAATAGAAAAAGAAAAGTGATTCATAATAAGAAGGGAGGTGATGGTTAACGGGAGAAAGAAATTCACAAACTCAATATGAAACAAGGTCAAGTTGACAATATTGGACTCAGGTGGAATTGTGATAGGAAAAAAAATGTAAGGGGAGTTTGAAAGGGTGGTAAGAAGAATCGCTGTAGGAATGATGATGATTCGTCATCAATTCAGAAGCATCTGCCTTTAATGGTTGAGCGTTTGCCTTTGTATGGAAAAATAATTGATTTCTCAATATTATACCAACAAATGAATACAGGGCAAAATTCAGACTTGAGACGTTGTACGGTTGAAAATGGATATGGCCAGATCTATTTGGATAAATGTAATGAATGAATATGAACAATGATATAAACGATGGAAAACATGAATTCACCATTTATAGATGATGTGAAGGAAAGCGATTCCATTCTCCCAGTCTACATCCATTCCAAACAGATTGTATATTTTTTTAATAAAAATTTTACAGTGATTCAAGTATTAATATCTGAGTGATAACTACAGTTATACTATATTTAGCTACATAATTTCAACTTCCTCCCTGTTTAACTCTTATCTGTAAGATTTACTCAACATTTTTGAAAAAAATATTAGAAACTATGAATGTATGATGCTCCCTTCTCATTCAGAAACTGATAACGGAAATAATCCAACTCCAACCACAATAATTATAATATAGGATTGTCTTTTTTAGAATAGATCCATCAATGCAATGGTCGTTTTCTTTACAAAGAAAATGAAGCATGAAATCATTAATTGGTTAAAAAGCAATTTTTTTTTCAATCTTTGATTCATTATAACTGTTACCTGGGTCGTTATTTTACATTCTATCTACCTTCTTCCAATCCTGCCTATCTACCTATATTCTTTCACTTCCCTGTCACATCTTTCCCTTTCTGTTGTACCTTACCTGCTTATTACATGGGAAACCATAGTTGGCAAGGTATCTTCTTCCTCTTTCTTCCAGCACACCATATCATGAAGGATTAATTAATATCAATTTTCAATTATTACTATTATTTTGTGTATTGTAGTATTACAAAAATATTATTGTATCATGAATTTTTCTAAAAAATAGAATCATTATTCCATTATTTATTGAAGCAATATTGTCTATTATATCATTAGGCATTATTTTTTATGTGTTTTTGCATTGTTACTGTTATTGTAATTGTTTTATTGTATATTGATTTTTGTCATTGTATAATTTCTTGTGTTTTGTGAATAAATTGAAATTTATAAATTTAAGAGTTGGGAATGCTAATGATCGAGATTCAGGTCTGAATCTTCATTCAACTCGAATAAAATTATGACAATAACACTTAATAAAGTTTGATATTAAGGAACTTCCATATCAGATAATAAGATTGAAAGTATGAACTTTAATGGGCCTACTGAATAAGTGAACTCCCAACTAAGTTGCAGAGCCTATTATTGAACTCCACTTTGATAATTATCCAAATTGATGACAGATACGTGATAATGAAAAATTAGGCGATTGCTGGAGTAATAATTGATCGTACTTGCTAATTGGGAAGTTTTCAATGATCAATTTCTGGAGTTCAAGAGTCAATGAACGAAGTTATTTCGACTAATAATGGGAATGGACCACATGAATTGTTTGACTTATCTTATCATCTAATGTAGGTTTTTGTGAGAATTGCATATATGAGCTCGCATGTGTTACTTAAGAATAAGTTATTACGTATTAGTTACCATGTTTTAGGTTAGCACGATAAGTTAAGTTTTTACATATACGTAACTATGTATAGGGTACCACGTATAAGTTACCGTTATGGTGCTGCAAGGGGTCTGCATCAGCAAACACGAGGGGGTATTCCAAGACGTGTCCTGAGGCTGGAAAAAGGAATTGGGAAACTGTGTTACCGGAAACGGTCCATTAGACCACAATAACTCACCGGAAGTGATAAAGCACAGTGGCAATAGGCAGGCGTTTGTAAGTCACAATTCACTGAGGGAACCCTGGAAAAATTCGGAGTGGACTCTATGAACTGTTTGGAAGGCTTACTTCAAGATTTCCAACACATCCAAATTGTATTCTATAAATGCGAAATAGTTATAAATGTCCAGAAATGACATTACTATCACTTTGGTGAATGAGGGGGAATAATATTTCCAACGTCAAAAAGTATCACAGCTAGTTTCATCATCGCCAGACATATTATTGTATTTATCGAATATGATTTTTTAGTATTTTTTGGCCACATTGAACCACTTGAGTCAATCAAATAAATTCGTCATTGGTTCTAAAGCTATCAGGCTTTCCGATCAGCCCAATATTTCTTAATTCTCTCGGATCGTTGTCGTCTTTCTGCATCAGTGATTACAATTTCCCTGTGCATATTTAGCAAATCGAATATTTGAGTTTCAAGTAAACAGTTCATTTTAATTTTATCAATGTCATCCTCAACTTTCAAGCCTATCACTTGAAGATCCTCTTTACAGCAACATACTTACCACATTTTCTCTTATTTAGTTACGCATTACAAGCTGTTCCAGAACTCGATTCTTAGGCATCCGCAGAACATTAAAATAATGAGAAATTCGTTTTTTTCCATTACACTGAAGATTGGCTCCACTTTCTCAATGATAGTCTCATTGGCTGCAATTCTCCACTCTGTTGATAGCGTTTATCGAATATGATTGGTATAGAAGGAATATGATTAGTACAGATTCGAAACATCTGTTCATTCAAGATTCTTGGCATGTACAACATACACTATTGGGTGCAAAGCTAATGTTCACATAAAGAATCATTATGGACAAGAATCACTTTGTTGGAAAAATGTATAAGCAGCCATCTTGATATTATCTCAGTGAACAAGAGACACTTTGGAACTGCTTTCATAATAATCATCATTCATCATGGACTAGGCTTGTAAAGCCCTTTCCGGTGTCCACCACCTCCTCGGTCGTCTGACGTCTCTTTTCCCATTCAACTGCAACTTCCAAGCTTGTAGTGGAAGACGAGTGGGTGACATACGACGCAGGTGATTTGTCCACTTCAATCTGTATTTTTTATAATTTCTGTCAGTGGTTGCACAATGCACTCACTTCGCAGGCAACTTTAACATTATTTTTTTTAAGGTTATATAGGTCATTTCGGAACAGGAAAACATGATAATATTCTGGTACAGAAATGCCTTATGGATAATATGACACCGAAATCTAATTTTCGAAAAAATGGACAAGAGGCACTTTGGAAATGGATGCCTTGATTATTGAAAGTAGATTCAAAGTGAATAGATACCATTCAGGTAGAGTCAAGGTATCAAAAATCATGCTTGACTAATACTTTCTTCATAAATTCACTAATTGTTTAGGTCCTTCACACTTGATTTGGAATGAAGAGAAAAATTCCCAAAAGCAATAATATCAAAATTTCAAGACATTAAACCAAGTTGAACTTAGACAACAAGACCTCATACACATCGTTTATTGAAATATAGGTACACAAATATCGTATATTGTATATTGACATTTTTAGATGTTAGAAAATCATATCATTGATATTGAATAGAGTGGTTTCCATCAAACTCTTCCTTTTAGTTGGAATGTAATTCTATTAATGATACTTGATCAACTCTCAGTCTCACCATTGAAGCCCTCCACTTCCTATTCGATTCATTCTATTATCGGAATTGAATTAGGATTTCTAAGCGCCATCCAGCGAAGTGGATTTACCGCTGATCTATTTTGCAGCGAGTACTTTGAAAGTTGGGATAATCCAGTTCATACTTGAACGTGACATGTATGGAGCCTGAAGAGTACTCCGCGCATTCTGCTCATAAACTGCATGCACACTTCGACTTCAATTTAGTGCTCGTGAAGTTCAGATTCGTTATCTACGCTACTGAAACGGGAAGAGAGATTCTAAGAGAAACTTGTGCATTCCTATTCACAAGAGATCGATAAAGATAAATTGGATCGATAAGAATTGTTTTGAATTCATCGAATTTCCGCTATATGATAGCTGAATAATACAATAATACAGCTGAATCATGCTACTAGTTTGTTTGATTTCTTATTTAAAAGCCATCAATTTTCTATACAATTCCAAGTAGTCTCAAGTCATGTCATTGAGCCCAGGACAAAACAACGTAAGTAATCTTTCCGATTTTTTTGTAGATGCAGGTAGTTTTATGTTATTAGAATTTCTTATCATAGGTAGTCTATAATATGAAGAAGCAATTATCTCAATTTCAATTTATTCATTTTTTCGATACAATTCCAATGAAAACAGGAGTATACATATATATATATATATATATATATATATATATATATATATATATTACAATCCCTCTATCCATAAGTTATTTCGATTTATGACGATCATCAATAGAACATAATACAAATCTGTTTTTCATGAATGTAAGTGGTTCTATATTTTTGGAATTTCTCGTTAGGCCTCTTCCACACAGTGACGATAGAATGTACATTCTATACTTTCTGCTTCCACACGATAGGCCTCTTTCACACGATAGGAGACGTGCAATTTGAACACTGAACAGTGTTCAGGTTTTTTTGTCCAATTGTGTCTTCCACATGGTGATCCCGAGCCAGGAACCTCCTTTTGTCACGTCTTTTCCCTTCGAGGCAAGCAGAAACCGAGACGTGCAACTTGAACAAGCAATATAGTCCAGGCAATTATTCGGTAAATGAACAGACAATGATTTGCTTTGATTATTCAGCAAACATGATACAAAGCAATGTATTTTTTATCACGAATTTCTTATTCTAGAAGTTAGCAACCAACAAAGTTGTTTTTGTAAATATAATATATTTTTCCTATTGTGAGATTTTTTTCATTATTTGAAGTAGCCTCTCAGCTATCCTTATGAAAATGGATAAGATGTCCCATAAAGTTTTTTTTTTCCATTTGTGATTCTCATCAAAAAAAATCAGCAAATCTGGATATTCAAACAGCCTTAGGAATAGGAATATAATCAGCCTAAGAAGTATATAATAACAACAGCCTAAGGAATAGCCTATAGGAATATAATCTTGGAATAGGAATAGAATCATGTTTCTATTCAAATTAATAGTGATTATGTATTTCATCCTGTGGATATTCATTGATTATGATAGTCTTCAAATTTTCAACCCATTAATTATCAATCTAGTGATAACATTTTTAGTCATATAGTACAATATATGGCCGAAATAATCACTCATTATCACTATTACAAAAGTATAAAGGTAACAGTTGGAATAATTCCATTGTCTGTCTTCTTCATCAATATTTTGAATTATTCTCCATCTAGTTTCACTCGATTTTTTATCGTTTGAGCCATCTCAAATCACTCTCAGGCTACCATGGAGCAAGTCATTGAAAAATAGTGTTTTACTGAACCTTGTCACTTGAAGGTCCCGAATACTCAATATAGCAGATTAAACCAAGTTTAAATTGATCCGGGATTGTATGAGGCCATGATCACATTGATAATAATGTTCAATTGAGCTCAAAAATAATGATTAAAACTTGGATTATAAAGAAACTACTATTAAGCATAGGAGCCGTATAAGCGCCATCTACGTTTAACGCTAATCTACGATTAAATGTCGGTATGGTCGCATTTATTACGATCAAGCCCATAGTATTTTTCATTGTGGTTTGAACGAGTAGCTGATTCATCTTCATTGAAAATGGAGATGACCTATGATATGGCGTAGGTTGATAAGTGAAATTAAAAGTAAAAAATGAATAAATCAATTAATCATCGAAGTGTGTGATTAATGATATTCTTCAACTCTTAACTTCTTCTTCTTCTTCCTCTCTGCCACGCTTGTGGGGGTCGGGGTAGCCTCGGACCACCGCCTCCAGTTGCCCCGATCCACAGCCAGCCTCCGCATCTGCCCCACCGTCTTTCCTCTCTCCTCTCCCAATCTTCTTATGTGCTCTTCATACGAGTACCTGGGCCGTCCTCTCTTAACTACTTTATTATTTCAAAGTTATAGAATTGTATTATTATTATAGTTGATCACATCGGACTTCGATATCCTCCATCACAATAAAATAATGTGAGATTCATCTTTCATGAAAATGAAAATTAATCTGAAAAATGGAAAAGAAAATGGAATTTATTCTCCTTCTGCATGACAGAAATTTTTTTTATAAAGAATCTCTATCTCACAATTAAAGTGGCAGCAATTGTGTATAGGTGCTGCCAGTGTCATGAATCATAGTTACATTAATTAAATACTATATAGTTGCTGTTTTAAAAACTTAAGCAAAGTATTATACGGCCATTGCGCTTCAAGTGTATATTCATGTGTGAACAATGATAGAACATAATTTAGAAAAACAAAACAAAGCGCAGGGTTATTAAGTTTGATAATAATGGATTAATACTATATTGATTAAGTTTGAACTAAGGTGAAAAATGTAAATAACTAATTGAAAGAAAAATCAAGAAATTTAGAAATTGACCAAAACATACATAAATTTTATTGTGGCTGAGTTATGTGATGGGTTTCTCAGGAGAGAATTTAAAAAAGTTATTTATTTCTTGGTTCTGAAATAGCCAGTCATTTACTATGGTTGAAAATCCTTTCAAAGTTCTACTTCTTCTACCAGCATGCGGGATAGTGTTGAAAAGTTTTGGACCTAGGTATAAGAAAGATTTAAAAAAAAAACTAAAAATTCTTTTCTAGATAGTCTTGGTACTAGGTCCAATCTTCTTCTTTCGGAAAATCTGGGCCTGAGAAACCCATAGTTTCCAATCCGCAAAAAGAAAATTCTCAAGACTTTGAACACAAAAAGGTGGCTAAGTGGGAGAATATGTATTCTCTTGTACAAAGGAAACGAAGGCTCTCTTCGAAACTAATGATGGTGGTTATTCTAGTCCATGATGGAGTAACTTAGTCAATCCATATAATTAAGAAGTATTTTACACACAAGATACTGAGAAAAAATACAAAGATACGAATGTATAAATGCAAAAATAACTTAACAACAACAAAAAATACTAATTAGGGATCTAAAAAAGGGGATGGTTGAGGGGTTTTCCAAATCTGAATATTTATTTATCAGGAAATGTAGTAGACTTGAAGAAATCGTTTTGAATCATCCTGAGGAACAACAGGGTGGATGCTTGAACTCGAAAAAAAAATTACAGACAGGAGATACATCCCTGTTTGAATACATCAACGGCATTCCCCACGATCGTTGAAAACCCCCGGAAAACACCATGTAATAACCAATAGGAATGCAAACACGTATGAATGCACACCCCTGGCGACATTGTGCAAGAAATCTGAGCCCATCATCCCCGCATCTCAAGACATGGCGAAGGGTGTAAGCCTTTTGCGGAGAAACGCGCGGCATTATTCCGAGCCGTAAGAAACGCGCTAAATTGGATTAGGGCGTCTACAGGTGCTGGGGAAAGTAGCTGCATGAAACAAATCCAGTCTACTACGTATGTACTGCTTTGCATATTGTCATTGGAATAAATCACGGGTTTGATGGGAGGGGTGGATTTAGTCGTTATCTGTACGTCGAAACGAACCGTGTGTGTGTGTGTGTGTGTGTGTGTGTGTGTGGTGTGTGTGTGTGTGTGTCAGTATGGGAGTTGGATACGTCGATACGATCGGAACAGAACCGAACGTGGATGTTGCTCCGCTCCTACAGCAAGCGATGCTGTTTACAGAGATTCTATCTGGTTGCCTAGCAGTGGCCTTGTCTATATGTAATAAGCGCGTACCCTCTGGGAAATCAGACTTGATAAAATGATTTAGTACTACTGAGCTGAACCAGTAGAGTTCCGACTTGCAGTCTACATTTGAGCATCTCCACTGATTCCTCGGAGCTTGTAAGTGGTTGCATTGTGAGTGGTTCGATTGTCAGTGCAAAAACGGTCTTGCATTTGTGCTTGCTGGTTGAGATGCACCGATGTCTGGATGCTACTAATAATGAAATCCATCTTATCAGATCTCATCAGACTCACATTGTGAGTGGTTCGATTGCCAGTGCAAAAACGGTCTTGCATTTGTGATTGCTGGATGCTAAGAATAATTAAATCCACCTTATCAGATCTCAGATCTGTTTTGTTTCTGGCTGTTGAACTGGATGCATCCAATCTAATCTAGGTTTATTAGTTTCATGATAGCAGATTCCTAATCAATATCTCAATAGGATGTCTCTCAAAAAGGAAAGTAACAAAGCAATCAATGTATCAATCCTCTTGAACCTCATTCAAATGATTCTCGATTATTTAGTCCCCATTCCATTGAGATTTAAGAGAATTAATACATTTTCTTCTCAGTCAAAATGGCAGGATGTGTATCCATGAACGAATCATCCACTCTCCACAATGTCCAATATGCAATTCTATAATAATTTTGGGAACAATTCTGTCTAGATTTGATCCATTCTATTTTTAAATTGAAAGATGATGAGGAAGGAGAGTAGATATTAAGCAAAACTAGTAGGAATTATGATAATAATAATAATAACGAGTGAGTAGCAATAGTGATAATACTGAAGAATATTGTAGATGAATCTTCATGTTTGTGGGATAAAAGTATTGATTACTTGATAATAAAATGAATAATGATAGTAGAGGATCTCGATAATGAACCCAGAGATTAAATAGTCGAAGCTCACTCCCTATTTAAAAATGATTCTTCCAACCACCACCAACCGTTTTACCCGGTCTCTCAGACCGGAGGTTTAATTTCATGGTAAAACATTAGTTTTTGTAATTTCATAGATTCTTATACTTTTGATGTGAACTCTGAAAATCTAAGTAATTTGTCTTGATCTGTTCACTGAAAGTCTCTATGATGAGCCGTGAAAAAAAGTTGCTTAGAGCGTATTCTCCCGTATCACAGACCGGGAATACCAGGATTGAGTAAGTAATAAACTGAGGCTGTGTTTGGAATGACTCTTCTAATCAGCCTGAGATGACTAGTAAATTGTTCTCTGATATTCATTGAACAGCTACTGAGTGGGGGGAGCCAAACAGGAAGTCAGGTGTATTAATAATTCAATGCAATATTTTTGTACCGGTCTCAGAGACCGTTGATACGGTTGAAGTGTTTGTAAATTGAGTGTAATTGAAAAATGTTGAAGTGCCACATAACCTATCTACATATGGACTGTTGTAAAAGTTAGAATTGGAACCGTTTTGGGCGTAAGCCTGTGGTACTTACTGTAAGTTATGTAATTCTGAATGATTGAATAAATAAGATAGAATAGAGATCTTTATTTGCATGCCCTATACAAAGAGTTGCACACAAACATCAATAATAAATACATGAATTTCAACAAGTATCAAAACAGAGCATTGGGAAAAATTAATAATCACAGACGCACAAAATAGAGCATATAACAAACAGAATAAATTTTTGAGGATCTATAGCATCATCACATATAGCTACCGGTACACTAAAAAATGACAAATAATCAAAAAAATGAATAATCTATCCGTTTATACATTGAGAAATACACAAATCGTAAAAATTATATTAAAAGGGTCAGCAAGCTCAGTGCTCAGTCCAAAGCTGCCGTTTCCCAAAATGTTTGTTCAAATAGCTTGAAAATATAGGTTATGTCCTAATTACAAAATAAATTGAAGTTAATTTTCTTATGATATCGTTTCCGAAAATTGTTTTTATCTATTCATGAATTCTCCAAGAACCACCATATTTGTGGCGCTAGTGGTCAAGGTAAAAGCAAACCACAATCAGTTTCTAACGGGCTCTTTGACCTAGAAAACAACCATCTGCAGCCCAGAGGTCATTCACCCCCTTCTGACGGAAGCTGCAAGAGATGAGAAAGTTTGTGTGTGTGACAGAGAGAGAGAACAAGCAGGAACCAAAAATCTACGCATTACTGGCTTTGTGTGAGGAGAAAATGACGTCGGAGCGAAGAGAGGAGATTTTCCGTCGGGAAATTCGGGCGAGAGGAGCGGAAAAGCTGGATTGGGGGGGAGGCACAGGATGTCCTTGCAATTGATGCATGAGAACACCACCAGCTGGCTCGATCGGGTGCTAATGGAACGCACCCATAGCCGTGAGGGGGTACAGGGAAATTTGGTTGTGACATCCCCTTTGCCCGAAACATTCAACCCCCGACACACCCTGCCCTTACACAACCCCCTTACACTCCCGCACCACCTACATCATCATCATATTGCACACACAGAAACCCACATGGAACTCGTCGTTGAATAAATACAAGCGACGATGTTCTGTTTGTTTTCAAAACTTGCCGCGCCGATCCACCGATTCCTGCTCCACGAATCGAGTACTGCCAAAGCCCCTCCAGGCATCTTTCTATCTGATTAGAATAATGCTTTGAAAAAAGATATCTACTCAGAGCCCTTGGAAACCTCATCCTTTTTCCACTTCCCCCCCTCTACCAACTACAATAACCCACTTCCCAGCTCTGTTTTTGATAGAAACAGTCATGATATTATTGTTTGAGCTAAGGTCAAACGTGAAGGTGACCGCAACCTGAAATAACACTACCTTCTCTGGAAGTCACCAGTATTAAAACTTCACTTCTCTTCGAAAAAGTATCCACTTGTTATTATAGAAAACAGGACTCAGTTTGCATTTCAATAGCTACTGACATTTGCCCCAATTACTTTTTTACTTCGGTGCCTCTGGGAAAAATCATACCTGTTGCTATGAGCGAGTGGAGTTTCCTTGAATTTACCTAGTACAAGGATCAGAATGAATTCGCTTCATAGAAGTTGATTCTATGAGCTCGAGGCTCCAGAATCAATATTACGATACCTGTAGTTGTATTTTCTCTTGAAACGTGTATTGATGGATGTTCAAACTATTTATATTTATTTAGCTAACCCGTTTTGTAAAATTACTGTTGAAATAGCAATGTACACTTGATAGTATAGGTCTCTAATATCCAACAACTCTTTTTGATTCTAGTTTAGTTATCTATGACATATACATGTATTCTGTATTCTGTATCCTGCATTTGAAATGAAATGTTTAATTTTCAAAAATTGCAATTTGATATTTTTTCTGCTTAGAGTGATGCACACGTATGCAACGGAAGTAACAGGCGCATGGATCTCAATTTATCCAAGTAATATTCTGTCACGAATCCATACGCTCTTCTGATACTGCATTGAAAAAATCTAATAATCTAGAATTTTCTATTTAAAGCATTTTTATAAAAAAATTGAGGCTGTATACATTCTCTTATATGCATGTATTCCTTGTCACTGTTGACTGAAGATAAAAGTTGACTGTTGACTGATCCTATTAAATGGAAAACACTAAGAAATTGTCAAAAACCACAGATTTATTGATACTTAGAAAGACCGGTTTCGGTTATTACACCATTGTCAATCTCTGATAAACTCTATACAATGGTGTAATAACCGAAACCGGTCTTTCTAAGTATCAATAAATCTGTGGTTTTTGACAATTTCTTAGTGTAATAACCGAAACCGGTCTTTCTAAGTATGTATCAATAAATCTGGTTTTTGACAATTTCTTAGTCTTTTTCATTCAATATGAATAATTACCAAAATATCAACTTCTCAACTGAACAAAAAAATAATAATCCACATATTCACATATAATCCAGTATGTTAATATCAAAGGCAGATCTTTGAATATTCTAGAGGCTTTAGAAATAACAAGAATAATTAATGACAATTCCCAGCATAGTTTGAATTATCAGATTCATTTCTACAAATACAACACTACAAATTTAGTTTTATCATAACATTGTGAGCATTACATTAGTTAATAGTTTTTCTATTTACATATTTGTTTCATTTTTTTCTCACTTGTCTTCTTTGTTCTTAATTTGTACTGAAAGTAAATTTTGTTATCATGGCGAGTCTGTTGCTTAAGCCACCATTCTGTGACGTTTCTGTTATACCGTTAAGTGAGAGGAGACTGTCTAGCTGGGCCAATGGCAGGCGTTCATGCCCTTGACCAATAGCAGTATAAATTTTGCTGCTCTTGTATCCTAGTTTAAGACAAGTTTGAGAGATTGACAATGGTGTAACAACCGAAACCGGTCTTTCTAAGTATCAATAAATCTGTGATTTTTGACAATTTCTTGGTCATTTTATTTAATAAAATAGTAAAGTAATATTTATACTGATGACTGGGTAAAGTATAAAAATCAGACTAAGTTCACTACCAATGTAAGTGCATTTTCACTCCATAAGTGTTTTTAAATTCAAGTATAAAAATCAACATCATTCATAGAGTTCAATTTGCGCAAATTTCAGTGACAATAGACACAAGGACAACATAATGAAAGACGACCCAATTATAGATGCAGATGAGCGATTATTGGAAGCTGAGCATTGCATATTATGTGGGACAGTTAGCGGACTGTTACTAGTGCTGTCGTGTGTGTGTTTGCGCTCTAAAGACCATCGTTAGGCGCATGTATGTGTGTCAAGTCGGAGGTCGTGATGGGCACCTGTTTACTACCCTAACCCAACCTGGGTTGGACGCCGAACCCGGGTTGGACGCTGAACTCCAATAGCGATCCAGTACTGAACCTGCAGATGTGCTTCTCTGCTGTGCTAATGTCACGGCCATTAGATACGACATGTGTAGTGTCGCGATGACTGCGATTAGCTGCAGACCATGCCATGCATCGCTCGCACGCCATGTGTCACTGACACATACACAAATTGCACTGTCCATGTGTGAGTGTGAGAGAGGCCTACTCGAGTTTACTGAATGATTGCTGCATTAATATGAAGTGCAGATTGCTGCATTAATATGAAGTGCAGCATCATATGAAGCGGAGAGTGGTGTTGAAATTGAGAAGAATGAAGATGATTGAACTACTAGACTACTTAACCTATTTCGGACTATGTGTTATCTGAATTTGGGAGAGGAATAGCACAAGGTTACCTTATTTTTCCTCTCCCCATCATTTTGATAAATGAGTACTTATTGTATAAATGAATAAATTTATTCATTTGAATATTACAATAGTGCGATAGTATCCCTCTAGCAGTAAGCTATTTGAGGGATATATAAAAATAATCTTCTACATACAATTAAAACAATCAATAACAATAGTTATATTTTTTAATTCACCTGATTATATTTCTTTATTTCTTTGTAACTGATTGTTCTGTTTTGTCCATTGCACCATAACTTAAGTTAACTCAACTTATAAAATAGAAAAAAACTTTGCTCGGTGAGCGGCAATTAACAAGATAATCACTCTGGGATGTTAGAATAGTGGAGGATAGAATATAATAGAATATACCTAATGTTATCCACTCTGAACACAAATATTTATTGACTCATAATATATATTCATTGCAGGATTAAAATTATTTTAAACTCAACAAAACATAATTAATAGTAATAAAAAATACATAATAAACTCGAACAAACACGATAAATAGAACATTACTCATTTCCTGAAACTAATAAAAATGATTTAATCTTATGAAGTGCACTTTGAGTTTTGTTTGAATCTCATTTCAACTCTGTAACATTGTCAACTCTAATGGCAATGAATTTAACAGAAATGGGATTCTGAATTCTGGAGCTCTTTCACCGTAGGAATTGTTATATCTCTGTGTTCTATAATTTCTATGTCTCAATGTCTCTATGTCCTATTTCGTTCATTTCTCTATATTTCGTTCTTATAGTAGTTTCGTGACAAATCTGTGGACCTGGCTAAAGGTTCCACTGTCATAATGCGGAACAAGTGACGTTCTACACCATTAAAAAGTGTTTTTATTATTCTTTCTACGGCCCTATGCATTGGCTGTTTAATATATTTGGGTGCTAAATCATGAATGCTGATTGATATTTTTCATTTTAATATGGATAATATGGATTTTAATATGTCCGTATTAGAATGGATATAATTTATATTTTGATAATGCACTTATTGTATAAATGAATAAAGATTGTGTAGTCTTTTAGTTACTATATTATTTCGTTAACGAGGAAATACTCATAGGAATCGTGTACTCCTGGGAATAGTGAATTATGTTAACGATATGAGAACTTGAAGTTTGGCAAAAATTCCGGTTTATGAGTAGTCACTTGTACTCAATTGGCTCACAAAACAAGTTCACATTTTGTATCCAGTTACTGTTACGGTATAAAGAAATACAGCTCATCATAAAATTGTTCAGACTACCATGATATACAGATAAACAAGAAATCCAACTATGAAATACAAAAATACACCTCATAATCCAATTTTTGAGACTATCATGATACCACTCAACAATTTTTAGGGTAAGAGGGAATCCAATCATATTTTTGTTCATAACAGAAGATGAGCTCATGATGATCATTAATTCAGAGTTGATAAAAAATTCTAGCTGTCAATATTGAGGAGTACTCTCTTGAAACTGTGAACTATCATTCGCATGAGTATTCATCGATTTCATTATATGATAATATTCGACAATTCATTGTAAGCAATTCAATCAGAACTGCAAGAGCATAGTATTTCAACTACAACAGTATTGGAAATCAATTTCATTATATCATAGTATTTGACAATTAATTGTGAGCAATTCAATCAGAACTGCAAAAACATAGTATAACAACTACAACAGTATTGGAAAATGTAATTTCATATTATATTATGTTGGTCATGAACTCCACTCCACCACGCTGTCTTGAAACTTGAATTCCCCGAAACGACTACCTTGAACCCAGTTGAGCCGTTTATCTGCTGAATGATCAGCATCTTAAATCGTCAAGACTTGCTTCAAATGAGCCGGCAGACAAATTGAGAATAAAATTGAATTTCAATTTTAATTTTCAACACGAGAGGAAGCTTATTGGCTTCTCCGGTGTGGCTACGACGTTGGGGAATTGCAACTGGAGGTGAGTGATGGTGGGAGAGAGAGAGGGTGAACGACTGAAGCCGGAATCACGTCAGAATCAAGACAGATTCAAACGATGAGATGAAGACGTTTCTACTTTGAAACCTCTTCATGCAATCGGGGAGAGTGGGGAGGAAGAGCGGAAGTGAAAGATGGATGATAAGGATGAGGAAAAAGTTGAGGAGGATGAGGAGTGAGTGTGAGAAGGAAGGAGAAACGAGAAATTGAATAGGAGAAAGAAATAGACAACCGATGAGGAGAATACATTGGAGGGAGGGCGAAGTATAAGAAAGTGAAGATAAAAGCAGTACACATGAATGCAGAGAAGGGTAAATAATTGGAAAAGATAGGATGTGAGAAGGAAGGAGAAACGAGAAATTGAATAGGACAAAAAAATGGACAACCGATGAGGAGAATACATTGGAGGGAGAGCAAAGTATATGAAAGTGAAGAAAAAAGCAGTACAAATGAATGCAGAGAAGGGTAAATAATTGGAAAAGATGGGATGTGAGATAGGAGGCAGGAGAGGAGTAAGGGAAGAAGTATATGAGAAACTGGAACAGGAGTGAGGATGTGAATTAGAAGAGGAAGTACATACAAAATGCTGAGAGAGCATGAAGTACAGAAGAATGAGTAGGAAGTAGTAGGACTAGGAAGTAGTTGTTGCAATAAAAATTTGTTTGTGGTACCAGAAATAATTTTATCTAAATTTGGGGAAGGAACAGTTTTGGGCTTTAAGCCTGTTGTTCCTTCCACAATCATTCATAGTTGAGAATGCTATTGTATCAATGTATAATGGAATAGGTTTTGTGAAAGAAGTCCCTAGATAATCAAAGGAGAAAAGAGAGAAAGATAATGTGTGCGTGAGTACAGATGAGAGAGAGTTTTGAATGGGAGAGACAGCAATAAGTTGAGAAGATATTGTAGCAGAGATGAACGAAATCGTTCATAGTTTTGGTCCCTATATGATGATAGAAAGGAACAAGATGATAGAGGAAGAAAATATAAAATATGTAAAGATAAAAATGATTGGAAAAAGATAACTGAAATAAATAAGGTGGGAAGGGTTAGGTGCTGGAGGAAGTGGAAGCTGTAAGAGAGAGTGTAGGGAAATCATAGTGGATGAAGAGAGGTGATGTCTGAGAGGTATTTGGGAAGGCTGTGGAGAACCGATGAGTGATTTGAACAGAGATGGTGGAAGGTTGGTGATAAGAGGAGAAATTGAGAAGAGGAGCATTGAAAGCGTGCGTTGTAAGTGGCGAGAGCGCGAATGTCACGGCTAAGAAAGAACGCGATGATGGATTAGTTGATTGAAGAGAGATGAGCGCCCTATGATTGATCAAGTCAATTCTAGCCAAGGCAGATGGATGACTCCTGATGGAAAGGCTCGGCTTATTACAAGCCATGGCGACGAGTCCTTCTCACAGCCTCAGAGGCACAATTTCATCATTGAGACCCCGAGGGGGTGGAAGCCCCAATATTCACTTTGTGCCCGCACCCTCAGCGAGCTCGCTGCTCAAGTGGCCGAGAAAATAAAGCCAATTATCTACATTGCCTAAGTGTTTTCACTTGAAAATTGGCTACTAAGCTGCCGTCTCGTCCAACTTGTGGAAACCCAATTGCTACGATTATAATTCCATCACGAACAATAGATTCAATTATTGTGGAGCCTGTTGTAGTTTTTCTTCATCCACTTGATTGATTCTCCTCCTATCTCTCGAGTTTTCTTAGTGAATTATAAAAATATCTCTTCGCTTCACTGAACAATGTGGAGTATGACACTACACAATAATAATAAAATAACAAATCTACATGGCTAGTCCCTGGTATAATTTAAACCACAACATTTGTCAGTAGCACTCTAGCCTAGCCCGACGAGCCTTATGTGAGTTTTTTGAATAAATATTGAGAAGAACTTTGGCAAGAGATCACTAATAACATTTGTTCGCAAGGGAAAGAATTAATAGAAGTGGAGTTAATTGAGAATGAAAGAGTGAGAAACGTTTTGGAGTGAATGTAATTAGACAGTTATTTTCTGGGATCGCTTTCAAAATCATTATTTGAAAGTTAATCAAGCAATACATCACTGTTACTTTGACTGAATCCTGAATGATAGATACTTTTCCTATTTCACTAATTTATGCTGAAGTTTTTAGGTTTTTCTATTTGATCTCAATATTCTAACATTACAAATAATGTAATTCCTATGGATGAAGTATTCAAAAAAGGATCATCGAAAGGAAATCATTGTAACAATGGATAACTAATCAAGGTTCATTGAACATTTCTTAGATTACTCTTTTCCCGCATAAGACATTTCAAATATCTAACGAAAAATTGACTTGAATTCCACACACTAAAATAAAATTTGTTTGCAAGGCGGAGAATGAATAGAAGTGGAGTTAAATAATTAAGCAAACCCAGGCTCTATCCAACGGATATGGTTTTTAGTGATTTTGAGGTCATGACTATACGTCAATTATACATAAAAACCGTAATTGAGTACTTAATAAAATATAGATCCGATTTTCCTCTCACAATAAACTCTACTCTTAATTATTATAATCTAAGGGCCACTGCTAACAAATATGTAACCTATAACACTTATATTGAATGTATAAGGAGGCAGTTAATTTACATAGGTACTAAAATAATAAACCTCATTCCAAATCACTTTCTCATGGACAATAAGATAAGTGGAAAAATTAAACTGGATATAAAAAAACTGGACATACAGTGATTTCTTCTTCCATTAAGATATATGACTCGACATTTCTGCTCCAGCATTGTTTTTTCATTAGTTTTTTCATTTTTCAGTGGACTCGCTTACCTTTATTTTGAGTACCTATTCCTCTGTTTTCTTCCTTCCCCCCATTTCTCCCTTCCCTTTTTTCCTCATTACTTCTCTTCTCTTCTTTGCCTGCCTATTACATGGGAAAACATAGTTGGCTAGGTATCTTCCTCTCTTTTTTCTCTTCTGCAACACACCCAAACACAAAGCCCATGGTTTTTTATATTTGTAACATTTTATTGTGTTTTATTTGTTTCGTAATTCTTTGTAATTTTGTTTTGTGTGTTTTTAATAAATTGAAATTGAAATTGAAATTGAAATTGAAATTGAAATTGAAATTGAAATTGAAATTGAAATTGAAATTGAAATTGAAATTGAAAATTGAAATTGAAATGAGAATGAAAGAGTGAAAAACGTTTTGGAGTGAATGTTATTCATTATCAAAATTTGGGAAAAGAATAGTTCTGGGCTAAGCCTGTTGTTCATTCCCAATCATATTCATATAATTTGTAATTATATCCTCAAATAAATAAATCTTTGTGTCAACACGCACAATGGATCATGATATCATAATCAATGTTAGTTAGCCTACTGACAGCACTCAAAACAATCACTATTTAACGATCAGGCATGTGTAATGATGAAGACTATATCTATGTACTATTCGAGTATCATATCATAGACACGCATATCTATATATGTATATACTTATGATACATCCCAGTATCATAAACACTATGACAAAAAAATAATGAATACCACCTACTGAATACATCATAATTGGGCCACATCCGATTTTAATACTCTAAACTACTACAGGCTCTCTCGCAGTGCTTTTATTGACGAAAGCAGGTCAGGATAGCTTAGTCGACGGAGGCTTTGCACCCTTCAGTCTGCTACTAGAACTACCTGGTTCGAAACCCACAGAATCCCATCCAATAGGCATGGACGTTCGAATATCTCATCAAATCACTCTCGCACTTCCCATTATCCACGCACAAGCAGGAAGCTCATGTGGGCATCATCCGCAATAAAAAAAAGCAAAAAAAGCAATGTTGGATATTACTTCTTGAATTTCACCTCACAGGACTATTACATCAAGTCAGATTGAGAGTCAGATTGGTAACATTCAGAAAAATTTAATCATTCGATCACTGCCAATTTATGATCCATATAATGACTTGGATTACAAGTTCACAACATCATACTTCCCAGATTCTAGAACACAAATAATTATTCAGGAACTATCTAGGAATGCTAACTGAGAGTACATCTGTCTGCCGCACTAGAGCTGTCATTGCAGCAACTACTGGGCGACGCATTTCCATTTTCAAATTCGGTACGTAGATTGAGCCTCGGCTACATTATGGGCCAGGGTGATGGATAGTAGTGGTAGCCCCCGTGGGGGGGTGGTGATCGGGTGGGGAGGGGAGTATTATGGACCAACAGTCCATGTTCTGGCCTGGATGCATAACTTACATCGCTTGGGGGACAGCCGACTGGACCCCGGCACAATATTTAACTGGTGGCCCGGGTGAATTATGGACATGGCCAGAATATTTCGAAAGCCACTGGCCCCGCATGAGTTGCGGTCTCACTCTTTCGGCCGTCGTCATTCCACCTGTTTGTTGGGTCACTGTGACGTCACACTCGTTTCTCAAATCATTCAATACTTATCAATTACTGTATTAATTTTCATATCACCTTTAGCTTTTTCTTTTGTAGTTAGAAAAAGAAGATGAGACTCAGAAACTCATTCTATTCATTTTTATATATTTTCAGCTGTTCAACTGTTGTTTGTGATTCATTTCATCAATGCATTATAACTATTTCTTCATATCTGTATTAATTTTGATATCACTCTCAGCTTTTCTTTTGTGATTCCAAACATAAATTCTCAATTATTTATTGTAACTCATAATAGTTATTTGTGCAACTAGTGTGCAAAGTGACAGTTTGCTGCACCAAAAGAAACGCTTACGTACGAGCCGTAGGCGAGGGCGGAATGGCTTCTTGAGTGCAGCAGAGAAACTTTGCTCACGCATTTCACATTAAATTTTTCCTACAGTTACCATTGAATATGAGAAGTGGTTGATTATGGGTAAAATGATGGCTGAAATCCATCAAATGTTTGTCTGTATAATGTTGTTATTAATAAAAACTTTAATTTATTTCAAACTTGATAATCGAAAATTAATAATCGATAATTTATTCAAATTCAAAATTTAATTGATTCAATTGACTTGAAGATTTGAATAATTTTGAGTAAATCTTAATTTCTAAATAATTTTTCAACCAATCAATTAATGAATGAAAAAATATTATTTGAAATAATGAATAATTAATCATATTCAAAATGTATAATTTAATGAGTTCTCATTTTTATTTATTTGAAAATCAGAAAAAATATAGATAGAACTAATTTGCATTCAAAATACACGCCAACAATGTCAACAGCTGATTGGGATGGCTGCAAGATAATACGCAAAGTATTAAGAGTACGCAAAGTAATACTGTGCGCACTAGAGCGGAAAAGTGATTCTTTGCGTTCTGTAATCAGTGCAGGAATGTTCACTTTTCAAGGTAACTGTAGGAAAATAAATATATTGTATTGTACAAACTCATCCCCTAATTGATGATCATGTCTTCTTATCATAAGCATAAAGACTGCTTCGGTTTATCGAAAATCACATGTTGAATCGACTATAAAATATCATATTTTTCATTTATTACCCAAATATAGAGAAGTTCCATTATATTATTTTATGTACACAGAATCATAGAAATCAATGAATGAGATTGCTCTCGAACATTGATTGGAGAAATAAATAATTTGAGATTTTTTTTAAATATTTAGAATATTTTCACGTTGGTTCTAGGAAATACTGTTCCAATTGTTGATGAGACGAATATGTGGTTATATATTGATTCATGAGAATCAACCACATATACCAACACTATCACAAGTTACTCTGAGTTTTGAATTCAGATGAGTTTTCCCTTCATTGAAATCATCCTGATTTGTGGAATGAGGATCATGATGGATTAAGCACGTTCATAAATAAATTTAATCACTGTTGATAACTGTTCCTCGAAATCATTATGAGGCCTCAAACCATAACACTCAAATCTTCCATTTGAAATCGTTAATTGGGAACTAGGAGTACTGAAAAAATATTTGAGTTTAATCACAGCAGCATGATTACCGTATGGTACGGTAGGTACTGCTTTATTCCATTACTCCGTGAGAATCACCATCATTTTGAATTTCCGAGAATTTTAATTTTCAATTATCTGGAGCTTATCTCCCTTCCATTCATCAGTGATTTCGTGGAAATTTTTGGGGTAGGTCAGAGATAATGTTCGTTTCTAGAAAACGTTTTCCCATTTTTGAACACGAGCACTTTCCTGGAGAATGGTTCAATTAGCGGATTATCCCACTAATTAATCGTTGAGACTGATGTTAGTGTCAACAAAGCATTGTTATTTTTCCTGCAATTGAATTAATACGTTTAATCAAGCAGATTGAAGTGCTCATAATGAAATGCAAACGAAATGTCCATTCCAATGAAAGGAGTCTTAGAAACAACGTTTGGTCATCCTTTTCAGTCCAACTCCAGTTATTCCTTTCTTTTCAAATTCGATGGAGGAAGTAAGAGTCGTGCTTCATCTTCAATGATTAATTCATCCCTTTCTTCGTTTTCCACTCTTCGAAACTACTGAATGGAGAAGTATTTCTCAAGATATTTCACTTCTTCTGACGGGCACTTCCATTAGACCCCCTAATTATTATTGACGGTCCTGTAGAACGCTATCAAATTAAAAGCTGCTTCAAGGAGCTATTCGACTTATTTCTCAGCGATTCTTAGAATGCATTCAAGTGGAAATTCGTACTCGAATGAAAACATCTGACCATTTGGTTGAGGTTCTAATGGAAGTTCTATTAGGAACGAATAATGAATTCAAACACATCAGTAATGGAAAAGTTTGATGTGGGCTGTCATAGGAAATGTAGGTATCTGTTGTCGTCATCTATCTAGATTTCTGTAATGATTTTCTTTCTAGTTTTTCCTCTCAAAACCATAGGAAACTATGGTAACATCATTATCTACATATCATTCATTTTCTATAGTTGTTTCATAAAATAACTAGTTTGAGGCTTGGACTCAGTTTCTAGGACGCTACTTATACAATCTAAAAGGTCATCAAACCTATGAATTCCACACAGATTTAAAATAAAAAAACTAAAAATTCCTTATTTGGCGGAGTTAACACTTTTGAGCACTCCTACCACTCAAATCAATAAAGACTTCATCATCATCATCATGATAATCAGTACTCTGCCCTAGGACAGGTAGGTTCATACATGATTCCTCCTCCTCCATTCCTCTCTGTCCTGTGCTATTCTCTCCAGCATGAAGTATTTTCCCTCCTCCTCCTCCTCATTCTCATCCTCCTCTTCCCCCACAATCACCATGGTCTTGAAATCATCATATTTAATGGCCCATTAGATTAAATAAGTGTTCTACAAACCGGGCCTCCATTTTTTTACTCACTGTGGAAATACAGTACAATGAAGGAACACCATAGAAACATAGAGAAAACCACATGAAGATAGAATAGAACTATAATCTTTTGAATGAATAGTGAGAACTTTATTTCTTAGCGGATTATTCCACTAATTAATCGCTGAGACTGGTCTTAGTGTCAAAAAATCATTGTTATTTTTTCTGTGAGTTAATTAATACCTTCAATTGAGCGAAGAATGCATTTGACAGAGAGTGCATCCTGGGATACAATCACTACCTCCGAAAACAAAGCCGTAATGCATTAGTGTGACGTCAGCACAGGTATTGTTAAGTAATAATCATACTGAATTAATAGCTCACTACTTATTTTGTATTAGTTTCATATTTTAGCGCCACACGTCCGCCAACAATGTAATTCTTATTGTAATTGAGTCATCGTAATATTCTTTGTGGTACGCCTGCGCGGTATTATCACTCCCAGGTCTCTAATCGCTTACCTCTGCCCATGTGAGAGCTCTGCCCGGGGTAAGCTAGGCCTAGTATAGTCGCTTGCTTGCCTCTGATAGATGGACTCGGTCACACCCTACCTCTTGTAATGCTTCGTTCAAACCTCTCCCCCAAAGTCGCTACACATTATTTTATTATTTGTTAAAACAACCTCATTAAGTTAAACCTCATTATTTTCGTTTACACCTCAAGACAAGTGTTACCAGTGGAAGTGTCCAGTGCTCGTGAACTATGCGTCTTCTTTCCATGGCCATGGACGCGAATAATTCAGGTAACTCATCGAAAACCATCGACCTCCAACAATGACTCAAGGTACTGTGAACTATGATTATTATTCTATGCTTAATTTTCAATATTCCTTTGTTTTATTATATCTCTCATTGCTTGAACTGATGTCAAGCTGGTCCTTCGGAAATTTAATTCATAGTTTTACTATTCAAATCATTATACTGTGCTCTAAAAACATTTTTTTTCGTCCTCAAACCCAATAGCAAAAGGTAACAGGTATGGCTCCTTCACCAATAAAAATTCGTTGATTTCAGCTGATCTATATCAGCTAGTGTTTTTATTGATGTAGGAGCCCTATCTGTGCTGACGTCACTAGCATGCACTACGGCTTTGTTTAGTGATACAATCCAATCAGAGAAGTGCTCTAATATCATATCGCATCCAACCTGATGAGCTATTGTAAATACTACTACGGGATAATCTCTTCGGCTAATACCGTGTGGAGATAGAGGCAAAGGGTTGGACTAGCTTCATGTGTGATGTTTGTCTGCTAGACCAGACACGAAAATTTCAGGAATCAATGCACATGCTGTATCTGCTAGTATATAATGGAGAGCTTCATAAGAGGAGTAGCTAGGAAAGAGGAGGAATATAGGGTAGAAGTGATAAGGGAGGAGGAGGAGTGGTAGGATGAGGATGATGAGGAGTGGGAAGTGGATGAGGAGGAGGAGGAGGAGAAGGAGGAGGATGATGAGGAGGAGGAGGAATAGGAGGAAGAGTAGGAGAAGTAGTTGAAGGATGATAAAGAGGAGGAGGAGGAGGATAACGATAATGATGATAAGAGCAGAGGGAGGAGGTGGTGGTGGAGCAGTTGGTGGATGGATGAGGAGGAGTGAGAAGGTTGTTTTCGCAGCTGGTGCATGCGTCCATGCATTCATGCGTTGATGCCATTACTCGACAGCTTTCATGTGTTAAGAATGGAATATTGTGTGTGTAATGTCAGTCAACAGTCTCGCTCACTCACTGTTGCAAAATAATCAGGAAAATTGTTTCTCTCTATTCTATTCTGTGAATTCTCATATAAAATGAAGATTGACTTTGGAGGTGTTGTCGCAGTATTTCTCATATTCTGAAGCGATTTTCTCGAGAAGTATTCTCGAAATCTTACATCAATCATTATCACTTATTCATTTATTTATTTATAAAATAGAATAATAGTACCCTTTAAAATTGATAAAATAATAAATCAAGAATGCAATAATATACAAGAAAGTAGCCCTGAATTTATAGATTTATTTATTCATTCACAATCCTCACATGGAACATAGAATTTTGAGTCACACTCAAATGACTGGTGACAGTTCAATAACGCTGGATACACACGAGATCTGCTATCTCTTCATAGTGAATGATTTAATAGAATCAACAGTTGCCAAAAGTTTTCAATTGAATAATTACATTTTCTCAAATTTTGAGCTTATTTTCAATTTTAGGTGAAAATGTTACTGGACATTAATTGAAGATATTTCCATGCTCAATTTCTTCCACTCGAAATTTTTCGTTTAAATTATGTCTGAGACCTGATAATTGGAAATCTAAAATCGAACTTTGCATAGATGGGGCGGAGCTCCTGAATTTTTTACAGATATGGGACTTGTGGCAGTTGATAGAGCTTATCAATGACTATTTTAGGTATAAATTTGATCGAAATCGTTGGAGCCGTTTTCGAGAAAATCGTGAAAAACCCTGTTTCTGACAACATTTTCGCCATTTTAGCCGCCATCTTGGATTGCATTTGATCGAAATTGTTCGTGTCGGATCCTTATAGTGTAAGGAAGGACCTTACGTTCCAAATTTCAAGTCATTCCTTTAACTGGGAGATGAGATATCGTGTACACAGACGCACATACACTCTCACACACCACACACACACACACACACACACACACACACACACACACACACACCACACACACACACACACACACACACACACACACACACACACACACACACACACACACACATACACACACACACATACACACCAATACCCAAAAACCACTTTTTCGGACTCGGGGGACCTTGAAACGTATAAAAATTTAGATATTGGGATACCTTAATTTTTTTCGGAAAGCAATACTTTCCTTACCAATGGTAATAGGGCAAGTAAAGTAAAAACTGAATGTAATTGTAAAAAAGCATACATTTTGTCCCCAATATACCTGAGAATTGATATTTGATTTTTTTTAGTTCTCATACATTAAAAAATGTTCCCATGGAAAGCAACCTGAATGCACTCTGAAATTTGGAATAATGGAATGATAACACAGTATGTTTTTTTCAAATCAAATCAAAATATTGTTATTCGCAATTCAAACAATTGAGGGTCCTACTTTTCATTTGAACTGCGTCAATCACTCAAAATTCACCAATCATTACGCATCAAAAGTGTCAAGTACCGTATCCCTTTACAATCTATTGATTCAGAATCATAAGAAAAAAATATAAAGAGTTTTCACCTAGGTTGTTGAGTATTGTACACTCTCTCATGACACGTTATACCGTCTCTCTCATTAACGTTGAATTATTGTTTTCTTATTTTCGAGGAAGAATTGATAGCCTATTATTATTAACACTCATATATCATATTTTTGGCCAATGATAATAATAATCAATAAAGCTGGTGAACCAATAATAAAGAAGTGATTCGATTTAGTGCAATAGTAGGCTAGCTACTATATAGAAACAGTAACTTTTACTGCAATGAGGAAAACTAAATGAATTATAATTGGCTCAACTGCAATAATTGGAGGTAACCCTTGCAGTGGGGTAATTGTGCAAGTTCGAGTATTTGTCCTAGTTTTTTTTTTACATTATGTGAGTATCAGTTGTTACGTTCAGCAGATACTCTATTTATCTGTAATTGCTTTGTTTATCTATGCTAGCATTGGCTGTTGTTGTATTGTTCACAGCAGCCAATAGCGTCACTAGTTGACACTGGATACATTCAAATTTTGAGGGAGCCATTCTCCTCACGTGCTACCTTTCCACCCCCTCACCACTAATCTACCATCTCACCCCCCACCACGGGGCGACATTACCTGCACCTCCCCATCACTTTGATGCACTTTTCATTACTCGGGATTTGCTACAGTATTGCCTCACGTATTAGATTGAATTAGACTGAGAGCTCTTGCTGAGGCAAAAGATTGAATTTGGAAATGGGGCTTGTCTATCATGAAATGCTCTGCGATTCCAACGCCAATTCAGACACCATCATCACTCAACTACGAGTACCTTGTCCCAAGAACAGGACAAAGTCAGTGGTTATGTTTTTATGTATGAATCAACACAGATCCTACCATATATTTTCAATGATAGAATAAGCTTCATTTCTATTTGAAAAGTGTAGATAGATTGAGAACGTATGGTGAATATAAAGATCATCAATATCGAAAATATCATATTTATAGAGGTGAATTATTCATTTATACTGTATTCATAATTGATATTTTATCTATTTGGGGAATCATATTATCATTGTCATGATTGAAAATATGATCTTCTATTAATATAAAGGGTGTCATCACTAATTGGATCGATATACATAGTGTCATCGACAGATTTGATAGTATTAATCATCTTAAACCCTCAGCAATCTCGAAAGATGAGTAATGCGAGAAGGAAGCAACAGTTTGTGTCAAACATTATAGACCAGTCAGCTCTTGGGAATAACTCAGTGATAATGATACAAAAAGTGAAAAGAAATCAAATGTGATTTTGTGATTGAACAGTTGGTTGTGAAATTTCATATTATAGGGCATTTGAAATTATATTTTCCATTCCTGATTGAATCAATTCTATGATTTGATTGTGATGTAAATGATCAGAAAGATTCAACTCTGAGCGCATCCTCAACAATAGTTCTGATCCTGCCCCAACCATAGCCGACTCCTCTTTATGTGCCCTCACCGACAAGTCCTATCATTAAAAGTTTACATTCACTAAAATAATCACAAAGATTTTGGGCGATAAACATGAATCAAGTATACAAAATTATTATTTCGCGATTTCAGTTTGACAAGTGATATAGGTATTGATTTGATTCAAAGATATGATGATGTGATACATAACTCCGTTCTGTATACAGACAGCCTTCAAAGAGAACAATAATTCACATTCTTCTGTTGATATTATTTAAACATTTGGAATGATAATACAGATAGTGTAGATAGTCGAGGAATCAAGACATCCCAATAGATAGCTATTCTCAGAGATAGTATTAGAATTTTAATAGTGTATAATCATTTGTTTAATTTATCCTATGTATTTGTGAACGCATTGTGGTAGTTGTCCATATTGAATAAAAATGCAGCTAATCTTCTAGTCTTCTAATTCAGTGTGTAATATTATAATAATGTATAATATTAATAATGAATATATGGTGTACAGTTGAATGTAAAATGGCTTTATTACTCAATTCAGTTTATTTTCAAAAAAACATAATACACAAATAAGAAATACAATATATACAACATATTTTGGAATCCCCCTACTAGACTATCCATCTGTGTGTATGGGGGGGGGTTCCACTTTATACATAATAAGCTTAATCTGCTCATAGAAGTAAATAGTAGAGAATACACTTATCTTGTAGATGTATTATTGATATTCTGATTATAAAATAGATTATACATTGTGCTGATGTATATTTAAGAATTAGTATGTAGGAATAAGTATACTTAATACATTAATAGAATAAATAAAGAAGAAAAAAAACAATATTTTATTGAAGACCCCAGTGGCAGGGATTCCAGAAATTCTCAGAAGAGAGAATGAAAAAATGCATAAACCAGAAAGGCAAAACAGTCAAACCGGTTATATCAATGATAAAATAAATACCAATCAATTGTCTGGAAACCTTGAAGTCGTGTAGTTGGTCACCAAGCATAACAAGATTTGAGTAGTTCTTCTGAAGCTAAGTTTTATTACTACTACAATTTCTCATACAAACTGAATATGACAAATCTGTTCCAATCAACGAATCCTCAAGTCTCATATTTGAAATGAATCATGTAGGAATACTTGTCTCATTAATGTACATCATAGAATCACTGCTACCCACTCTACAAACATTTAGCACTACTCAAACCGAGATTAGCACTACTCAAACTGACGTCTCAATCCTACAGACGTCTCAAGAGACACCTACAACTAATTAGTGACTGGATAACGATAATCCATCATGTGTCAAATTAATGAGCGCACTAATAAGCTTGGTATACTACTTAGTGTTTGTACAGAATTAGTGTTTTGGGTATTGAGGGATTGTTAACTTTGTGATAATTATCTGATGAGGGTTTGAATTCAAGTTTCTAATGTTACATTCGATTTTGGTCCTAAAGTTTGTCCTTGAAGGATTCAAAAATGTTCTATAAATGCCATTCTCACTTCAACTAGATTGAATTTCAAAAGTATCTATTGAAAGTATTTATTGAATCTAAGAATATTATTTATGCATTTTTCATCGAAGAATAGCTCATATTATGCGCCCAACTGGGTGGATAACAATCATAGTTTTTCCAAAATATTGGAATAGAATAGAGTTGAATTTGAATTGAATACAATGACGAGTATTTCAAAAGTACAATAATAAATTTAATCTGATTTATTCTATTCTTCCCTGACCTCGAAAAAGTTTTGTCAAAGCGCATTCCATATTATGTGATAATCACATTTCATACCATGATTTATAGTGTTTTGTACAATAAATAAATAATTATTAAAAGAAAGTCCCAATTAAATGCTGTAAATCACCCCGAAGACTTCTTCGGCAAATATTGACAACAGGGTGATTTACAGCATTTAATTAGGATTTTCGTTCAATAATAATTACTCATTAATTAGCATTTGAACAAATGCAACATCCAATTCACCCATCTGTAGATAAATGAATAAATAGATAAATAGAAATAAATACTTATCAGTTCACCAAGTGAATTCATTCTCTCCTGTATTCAGAATCGTATATTCAGCTGGAATGGCATTAATAATAGGCTATTCTTTTTTGAAGAAGAATCTATTCTATTTCCTATCCTGAATCAACAAATATATAAACATTATACAAGAAAATACATGCTCATGTTGGTTACATGGCAATATGGATAGTTCGATTGGTTGAAGCAGAGTACGAGTTATATAAATTCAAGATTTCTGTATTTATTCCGATGTTCCAACCATGAAAGCAGAATATATTTCATAACTTAGTTCATTGGATTAGCAATATATTATTTATTTTGATTATTCAATCTCTATCTGACCTTGAAAGTGGTTTGTCAAAGCCACACATATCATGTGTCACATAATATATTTTGCACTCACAAACGGGAATTCAGAAGTTACTAGTTCTTGGAAACAAATATTATATACGGACTTGCCAAAGTGTGGGATGATAGAATGCGTGGGATAGACAATACATAGAAATGACAGGGGTCGACTTGCACTCACATTTAATGGACTTTCCTTGTTTCCCGCTGTTAGGGGGATGACCAAAATTATGTCCCTGACATGAATCGACATCTCTCGATATTGTTCTAAGCTTTAAAATGCTTTTGGATCATCAGTACAGCGCAAAAATATGTAGTCAGGTGATGTAACTGAATTAAAGTGCATTTCAAGAATTGATTCTCTGCAGTTTCTAATAACTGTACTGACACTATTTCTCAAAAATGATATTTGAGGTTGAGGATTTGCATGACCAATTATTGCAATTGCATTCCTATTGCTGTTTTCAAGGCAGAGAAACTGATTTCTGTATAATATGTCTCTTAAGAAACGTACTTTTGTTATCAAGGGACGAATTCCTCCTTTTTCGAAATCTAAACATGGATGAGAATGTTGAAAAACCAAAATCACAAATATATGGCATGCAAATATTATCTATTATTCTAGAAATTGGTCTAGAATTCATGAGGTTGTGATTGATCCTAATGAATCAACAGGTTTATCCTGCAGGAGATCTCAGTGAGCGCTATTGCTCTGACATAACGGTCATGATTTGTGAAGTTGCGGTTATATAAGTTTGCATGATAACTTTCGAAATGATTATCTAATTGCGAACCAATCTAACTTCATAATGCAATCTCAGTTATCAATCCAGCACTCATCAACTTCAACTAGCACTTCCTTATCCAATCATTTTTCTCACCCTTCCTGTTTTTGTCCGAGACTCCTCAACTTACTTTATAATTGCATTTTCAAGAAATTAAATCTCTCTCCAGCATTAAAGTTGAGAATGTCCTAAGTGTAAGCACTAGGAGATGTATTGTTAATACACTGTTTTGTGTATTTTGACTCAATTATAGTATTCCAAATGTCTCTCTTAAAAAGGATATTCTTCCATGTCCAATAACTCCTTCACTTCTTTTTCATTGAACTTGACTTCGTTTTTTCTCTTAGCTTGTCATTCCTACCAATGATTATTTCTGACATTCATTACTCCCACCAGTCTTCTATTATTGAACAATTCAGTTTTATTTATTTATTCATCCATTCATTTATTCATTTATTTATTCATATACAAATGAATAAACTGTTTTAAATGGATAATGTTTTCTCACATGTAGGCTACTACCTACATCTTCCACGCACGTGATCCTTAGTTTCCTCTTCTCTCTACCTGCACTCATTTCCCAATATTTCCTCAAACAGACTAATTAGAAAAAATGACAAGATTTTCAGAAAAAAATCCCGATTTATTAATAAATTTTCATATTCCGTTGTCCTTCTCCGTCAATCATCTCTACCTTACGAGTATCATCCATTTGCTTTTCTACCTTGATCATTTCTAAAACTGTGGTATCCAAATGTTTTTGATTTCTGTAATAAATATGGAATAATATTTCATAATTCAAGTTTTGAAACTGTTCTATGTTTCCCTCTGTTACTCTTTCCCGTTCGATATTATAAAGGTATTTCAATCCTTTTTTGTTTTCATATGTTGGATTCTTTGAAGCTTTTAAACCGAAAAAAAAACTCTCTCCACTATTAATTATATATAAACGAGAATCCGAATTAAATGCTCTAAATCACCCCGAAGACTTCTGCTGCTGCGAATTTAGATTCTCGTTCAATGATAATTATTAATTCAATAGCATTTGGATAAATGCAATATATCAGTAATTCCTATCTCTTCAGTATTCTTTTGCTTCGACCGCAGAAAATACTTTGCAAATAATTGTATTCTCATTGTTTCGACCCAATCTAAAGCTCTTTTCTCACTCTCTTCCAACTTCTTCACCCCTCACTCACGCTCTCTCTCTCTCTTCCCTTTCAATTTCTTCTCCTCTCTTATCAACTCTTTAGATTGAAGACACTGGTTCAACACAAATAGAGTATTTATAGAATCATCAGTCGAGCGCCTCAGACTGGGATTGGAGTTAGTAGTTGTCTAATTAGTAGATTTTTATCGAGTTGCAGAACTAATTACAACTTTGCGCCGAGCAGATAGAAGTTCGAGTTACTTCATGATGAGGTTATAAATTGGAGTTGGCCGTCTTTTCAACCATGAGATAACCAGGTTGGCAGTGTCTCTGCTTGCAATAGCCTTGCCACAGTTCAATAGCAGTTCTATTCTTCTTACACAAATATCAACATTGAAAATGTGCAAGTTTCATTGAGTGGGCAACTAGATTGCATCACAGAATGTCTCTAATACTACAGCAAATCATATTAAGTAAATTGAGCTGGATTGCATCACAGAATGAATGACTTTAATACTAATATACATCGGATGGACACGTTGAACAGTTGATCCCGGCTGAATTTTGACATTCGTGAGGCTCATTGACGACTCAAATAATATATTCTGGCGAGGTGGAAATTTCATCAAGGACTACCCACCAATAAAAGCCACACGAATATCATTACTCTCACTAATTTTCACTTCCCTATTCTTGCATGTATACTCTCGAATATCTCATTAGTGATAATCAAAACTGTGATTGAATAATAATAATAATAACACAGATCTAAAACTTTCAAAACGCATACACTCCTTCCATTATCATTTATATTCTTGAAGGAAAATTGAACAACAGTCGTATTGATGGAAATGTGTGACATGAGCAGCACGAATAATTCTCGATAAGCTATTCAAATTTTGACCCTACTCCTATGAGGCTGGTACCTCATACAGGTACATTTTATGTGGATTACTCAATTTTTGTCAATACTAATTCATTTATAAAAAGGATTAGTATTCATTTTGGAATATAGAATACAAATCAATCAATATTTTTATTCAATTCAACACAATATACATGAGATGAATCAAAATACAAAAAATCACAATCGAAAATAAAAATAAATCTCCTCCTCTCAACTTGTAGCATAAGTTAAATAATGATATATTATGAAGCGTAATATAATTTCAGGGCTCACTTATTTTACCTCTTCTGATATCATTTTAATTATGTGATTTTGTCCAAATGGATCAATCAATTGATAAAAATTTGTGAATAATTTGAAAAAAATTATTAGGTATCACGTTTTTAGTAGTGTGGTCGGTAGAAACAAATATATATTCAGCTTAGAAGAATAGTGAATCATAGATAATTTAATAATGAGTTAAATGTATAAAATCAAGAAAAGTAGAGAGAATGATCTTTAATATTATCCAATGCTTTATAATGCTTTATGCTTTGGTATCTTGTCACCTACCCTATTCAACATATATGTGAATGATTTTGCTAGTTTAAATTTTAAAATTAAAATTCTGCAATATGCTGATGACAATATATTCTATGTAATACACAAAGACTTGGAAACTGGTTTGAGACTCATACAACAGGATCTTGATTTGGCAACTAAGTACTTCTTTAATAACAGTATAAAAATTAATGCCCAAAAGACAAAGGCTATAGTGTTTAAGAATCAAAGAATTAATGTTGATGAAAGAGAAGTTGTTAAATTGACTTGCCATGAAACAGTATGCCTGAGAAACCAAAGAATGAATGATTGCAATTGCCAAAAACTTGATTACAGTAAAAGTATAAAACACGAATAACTTTCGATTCTGATATGAGATTCAAATCACACAACGATTCACTAAAAAACATAATGAGAGCAGCACTTTATAAGTGTTCTAGAATAAGTAGCTATTTTCCGGTTGGCACTAAAAGAATTATTTACTATTCAATGATACAGAGTACTCTGTACTATGGTATCTCAATATACAGTTTAGCTCCGAAATATATAAAACAGCCATTACAGAATATTGTAAAAAGGATAATAAGAACTCTTTTTAATGGTATTGATCGCCAGCTATTGGGAATTATGTCCATGGGGCATCCAGCAAATTATACTGATTTGACAAGGAATTATTTCAAAAGCCAATTTAGAGAAATAAATGAAATAAACTATGAATTGAGAAACAGAATATTTAGACCCCAGAGATTCAACAATAATTATGGTAAAAGAACTCCAGAGTGCAGAATACCATATATGCTGAATTCATTGCTCTGGAATTGCGAAATTTACAAAGAAGGGGTAAAGTTCGGGCAAAATTGAAATTATTTTTCATTGCAATAATTGATGATTGACATATGACATATGGTTGGATTTACAGTAGAAATGCAAGCTCACAATAGTTTCTCAGACTAGCGATCATTTAATAGTTATATGGGAAGGTTTTACATTTTATTATAAGTAATTATTTATGAATTTCTAATTTGCTCTGTTAATGACATTCATTTAATATATTATATATTCATATTCGTTTATTATGTAAGTTATTGCAACATAGTAAATGTTTTTAGTATTTTTTTTTAATATTCCTCAAATAGCTTAAAGCTAGAGGGATTAAAAATATATATGAATTCTGTATTTAATGAGATGTGTATTGAAATTGAAATAAATTGAAATACATATTCATTACATACGCTCTCAGATTATGGTAACCGAATCGGATTATATTATTCAGGTTGAGGAATTGAATTCATTTAAAATCATTCTTTCAAGAATAATATTATTCCACTTTTAGCGGGGAAAGAAGGGGAGCTGTTCATCTTGTGCTTCATGTATAAAAAATCTTACACACACAATATTATCATTGTGTGTATTTTGAGTATGTAATACATCTACAGGCCTACCTCGCTGATAGATGCACAACACAATATACACCTACAATCTTAGGCAATCTGTAGCTATTGGTAGCGGAAATGCGAAAATAGTGACTGATTAGCTACCAGCAATCAGCAACCCTCCATCAAGAAGCAGCTGTAATTTGTATCCAGTAATCCGGCAATCGTTTTGTCATATTGGCACCTTTTTCTAATCAAGACTCTGTCAAACGACAGATTGACTGGGAATCGAAGGATTCGGTAATTTCTTTTCTAGAGAAAAGGAGAGAGAGAATACAGAAAAGGTGTGAGAGAATTACCGTGTCCATCCATCTTTGCTGGGCCCATCAACCCCCCACCCCATAATGTGTCCCTCCTCCTCACCACTCCATCAAGAGTCCAGCAATATCCGGGCCTGGAGGCTTTCAATTCGTTTCTAGAGCACCGATCAATCTGAGCGCCCTGAGAAATCTATGGGAGATGCCAGACGATACCTGGCTTATTCCAGTACCTTTCACTTGATCACTAACCCGTCTGTTGAAGATCATTCACAAATATGTCTTTTAAACATTAAACTTCCAATTTTAATAGGCTTGGTACTTATTTTTATGCATGTTGTACTCACAGAAAATTCAGTAGCTTTGAACTTGATCTCAAATTGCATCTTAGTGTAAAGCTTAAAAATATTATTTTTAGCGTAACGATTTAGGATGTATCTTATGATTATTATGATTAAGATTCAAAGATAATGATTTAATTCTCATTATTATTAGTTTCTAACGGAACCCCATAAGCAGAATAAATATAGCTATGTAAAAATCTGCAATGCTGCATCTGCACATAATTTATAGAAGTATAATAATTTATTATACTTCTTTGTAGCTTCAGGCATCTTCAAGCCTAAACCATTGACGAATTGAAAAACCAATATCTTCTATATTATAAAGATTGAGACCAATATCAATAGAACTGATTGATAAAACTCACATATTTACAAAATATTAAAGAGAAGTGAATGGAAAGTCTGAAGCCATGAAAACCTTTTCCCCAAAAGTAGGCTATATTAATCGCTGGATCTCAGAGATGCGAGAAGTGATTCGAAAACGTATTATTTGGTGAATAATAAACTTTCCACAGCTCCTTTTTCGAATGCAAGGTTCATTCATACTCTATTTCCACATTGTAACAGTGCTGAAGAGTATGATGAATATTGGATGAAAAAATACGAAATTAGGTCTTACCTCCTATCTAACCTGCTTGGGATTTATCGTTATTGAATTGAAATGTATGGAACTTTGTTTATCCTGATACTCCTTGGTTCAAATTAGCTTCTCCTGATGCATTTATCTTCTCATTCATAAACTATCTGAAGAAAGTCTGGTCTTACACAAAAAAGACAAAAATATCCACTCTGTAGTTGAATATTACAAATAGATCTAGAATGTTGCAATGTGTTAAGACAAACTATTACAAGCAGAGGGTATTTCACAGTTGAGAATCTACTACTCCCTGACACACTCACTTACTCACAGCCTCACAACAGGTCTTGAAACTTGTTAACCACTAGAGCCGAATCGGACAGGCATCCAATTAAAGTGACCTGATTTAGAGCAGCTTAGGGATTCCAGACCTGAATCCAGTTCAGTCAACTGAAGCCTATTGCAGGTTGTAGCTTGTAGGTCTATACACTCTCACTCTGATTAAACCGTTTCAAGACAAGGTGATGTGATTAATAGGTGATCTAATAGGTGATAGATAATAAGGTGATCTAATCACATCTAGGAAATTGATTAACAGAGAAAACTATATTTCCCATTCCTTTTGTGTTGAAAGATTTTATATTCGATTCCATATCATTATTCATTCTCTTGAGCTGCTTATAGACAGGAAGAATAGAGACAGAAATTCACTGGTGGACAGTGTTTTTAATTACGTTACTTTTAATAAATTTCCATTTACACAGATACTTGGTGGAAATGACATTTTGACAAACACTGGCTGTTAGTAGCATTCCACCTCTTATTTCCTTGTTTATGAACAGCTATAATCTTAATTTGCTCTACGAGAAATTTCGAAGAATTTCAGCGATGAATGGAAAATTCCCTAGAAAGAACTGGTACAAAGTCCAGTAATGAAAAACAAACACTCTTTTGGACTCAGGGAATAGTCCTTTGAAACTTTTTGAATAGTCCTTTGAATAGTCTTTTGAAAGGAATAGAAATTTAGAAATTGGGGTACCTTGATTTTTTTCGGAAAGTGAAAATCAATGATATTCAGATACTGTTCTCTATAGAGATCTCATCTAAAGGTGCGTACAGATATACGCGCCGCGAATATGAGCAATTCACTTTTAATCAGCTGATCTTATCTGTATTCTTACAGAAACGGTAAAATACACATAATATAGAAAGCTTGGCATCAGATGATTAAAAGTGAATTGCTCATATTCGCGGCGCGTAAATCTGTTCGCACCTTTAGATGGTATTTGATTTTCTACGTGCCCATATTTTAATTACCATGGTTCAGTCTCAAAAATTCCAGGGCTTGAAAACAGAAATCATGCTTCTCCTTCCCGTCTTACTCACTCACTCACGACCTGATAACAGTTGGTAACTAATCTACTCGTAGTAGCTAAACTCAAAATTGCTAACTTCCTCAAAATTCTACTACGATTTTCAAGCCACTAAATCAAAACTCAATGTTCAAGATATATCCCTGGAAATCAGATGTTTCCAATTTCTGGATCTTGGAGAAGCTACAAAAGAAAGCAAAAATATTTAGCGAACTGTGCCAGTTACATTTTTCGCGTCAGGACTTTCAGGTTTTGAGGGGGGGGAATTGGTTAGGTGAGGTTTGAGGTGGTGAAGGGGTGGGTTGTGGAGGAGGAGGGGCGATTGTGAAGGCGGGGAGGGGTTTTGGGTTTTAGAACGGCCGCAATGCTGAGGAGAAAACGGGGGCTTATCTGGGCGACAGGCGTTATCAATCAAAAGTTTGTGAGGATCAAATTCGGGGGGGTTTTTGGGGGGATCGTAGAACGGTGACCCCGCGACATTCGCATACAATGCTCGAGACCTCGAACAGCACGGTTTAAAGATAACAGCCTCCTTTTCTCCGATGATTTATACAGGGCCGCTCTTTCTGTTGTGCCGTGATAAGAAAAAGCAGTCAGAATAACCTCTTCTTGATAAATCTCTTTTCTCCCGGATTGCATTGTTGTTTTCTAAAATAAATTACTTCCGCGGCTCCGTCAAAAGAACACATCCTCCCAACCCCACCCCCTCCACTACTCGCTTCGCGACCTCCTTGAACAAAACTAGATGTACAATACACACATTGCCACCCCTACACCCCATACTAGTACCGAGATTCTGTTTCTTGAGAATTATCTTTTCCGTTGCTCTCATTTCGCTGTAGCAAAACGACATCTCTAGTAAGAAAGTGTCGCCACTATTTTGGAGCGCAAGATTATAGTATCAAGGGTACAATATGTATCCCATTTTCTATTGTGAGCAGGGTCGCATGTCACAATTGCGTGCTACACTCTCTATGAGTATTGTATAGAAAAGTGGTTTTTTTCTTGAACACCAAGATCAATGATCTTTGCACAATGATGGTCCTATGAGTTATGATGTTACATATTTTGTCAACACTCATGATTTCAAAACCTTCCATTCATCTAATGTTTACTCAATTTCAATTGAGAAGAGATACATTGCTTCAAGAATAATTTTCTAATGAAATGAATTCAGGAGAATATAAATATTCCAAGGATTCCCACAGGGGTGGTTTGGACGCGGATTGCTTCCTTGAAATTCTTTGGGGGGTGAAGATCCAAAATAAAATAATTTAAATAAATAATTATTGGTGGTGGTCGAAGAAAGTCAGCATTGATTTCAGATCGAGTGAGCACCTTTGTATATTCCCTCATTTTTTTAAATGTATTGTAGTGCCTTTTTATATAAATTTATTTACTTATAATATTGTTAATTTTATTATTGTACTGTATACTTCTAAAAATTTTGTACTTTTGTTAACTCTATTATTCTGTGATTGTAGATTTATGCCTGTAAAATTATTTGGCAAATAAATTACAATTTCAATTTCAATTAAATCAATTTTTTCATATAGGCTACTTCAACACATCACAGATTACATGGTAAAACATGAACAATATGACTATGACAGTAGCAGACAGTCAACTTTATATGAGGACTAGAATGACTTGAAATGCCCATACAGTGGATAACGGACCATCATCCAGTAGGCTTCTGCACGTGAGCCCTGGGAGTTTCCCCCAGCTTTTGGGGAGGATTCAAAGAGCAGCAATGGCTCACCACTCTCCCCATTCGAAGTCATGTTATGTGCCCATTTTTACCCATTACTCAGCCGGTCAGGTCGTCCATCTCCCCTGGCTGTTTCTTTGTTTTGTGACGGGTTGCAAGGGGGGTGCAGTTCCAAGGGTTGGTGCGGGGCGAGAGGGGGTGCTGGACAGAGCGCCCCCTGGACACTGGCAATTGCACCCAAAGCACGTCTGCCTTCAATCTTCCACTTGCCTTCATCCGCGTGTGTCACTCGTTTCCTGCGAAATGACTCATTTATACACATCAAGGAGCATGCTGGTACCCTCCTCCTTACTACCACACTACCACCTACCACCCGCCACCTCCATCAACTCCTGATCCCCCAACATATTCCGCTCCAAATCTATTACTTATTTACCGCGAGCCTATGCCTCCTGCTCTCTTGGCGGTGGCTTACTTGCAGTACGCTCACTATATGCAGCGAGCAGTACGCTCACTTACTTCGTAATGGAGCCGGCGACTATTGAGATTTATGGCTACGACCCTGCCTACTGGACCAGTTACACACCTTCGTGGGATTAGTGCATCAATCCTCTTCCGTTTCAAACTTATAATACGATTTAGGCCTGCTCTGCTGTAATCTATCATGCAATGAAATATGCAGAGGTCAATAAACCGAAGAGTTTCACAAGCTCCAAGTCCGATTCGAATTAGTAGTCCTGTGTGGCTGAGTATCTGAGTCAATCAATATCCAATCATTGCTGAGAAGCCCAAGAGTGATCAATCTGTAATAAAGTAGAAAAAAGCAACATATAGCTCTCATATAGTCTAGCTTCTAACATATAGCTCTCTAAATTCCAAGATAAATATTCGAAAATATATCTTGATAAATAAGACTGTACACTGAACTCAATGGGAAGGATAAGAATCTGGGTAGAGTAAGTGAGTGAAAATTGAATGAAACAAAAAAAAATATTGTCGAGGACTCATAACTTGATCTCTGGACCAATTCACCCCTCCCAAAGCATCATAACGCTCCTATGCATAGCAAAAACATTTGATGAAGTCAGCTATTATGAAGAGCCTAGCACGCCAAAATTTTATGATTGAGAATATAGCAGCCAGGCATGCGCAAAATATCAATTATTCTTTATTCTCACAATAAGTGCATTATTATAGTTCTTATTTTATTATAATTAAGTGCAATATTTGACTAGAATTTGGAATTTTAATCATTCTAAATTCAAAATTTCTAGCTTATATATATTTTTGGACAGAACTTTGAACTTTAACTTTCCTCAGTATGAACATAGCCTATTTTTTCAGACATTTTATTATTCATCAAAATTTGGGAACAGAATAGTTTTGGGCTATGCCTGTGGTTCTATCCCGATCATATTCATATGATTTGTAATTACATCAACAGATAAATAAATAAATAAATAATTGAGTACCTATCCATTTCAACCCTCATTCCAATGAGAACCTGTCTCCTTGTTACATCTCCCCAACTGTTTATTATGCTAAATATTTCCAACTAGATTCAAAGTAACCCCTTCTATTCTATTCCAGATTTTTTCCATCTAAAAATTGGAAGATAGTTCCCACGACAGTAGAAATATTTGATGCTCCTCTGAAAATTTCATCTATGACTTATTAGAATATCTTTGAAATTATACTACCAATTAAAATTTACTTCACAGTGGTATTTCAGTCATATTAACTAATTGAAATTGGGGTGGTTTACTATGTACCTGTACTGTAAAATGCAATAGGCCACTGTATTCATAGTATAGTGTATATATCTTATTTTCCCAACACAAAATCAGACATTCTAAACTCATAACAATAATTCATTATTTTTCCATTTCCTGACAGTAAATTAGATACAGTGTGGTACCTCGTAGCTCCTACCACACTATTCAATCCGCTAAACGAATTAAATCAACAAGAAATCCAATTGCAACGCTCTCAGATTGACCAAGTTAATGAGAAATTTGAATAATTACAGCGCATTAGGACGAGTTAATCGCCACTCAGGAAATTTGGACCGGTAATGTTGACATATTGTGCAATCGATGGAAAATCGGACAAAAGCCGCCATTTGAGGGTTGGCATGTGGCATGTTGGCGGACCTGATGGTCCATTTGAATGAATGAAGTTTGCGCGGCAAACTGCGACCACGTGACAACGCCGCCAGGTCGAATTTATATCCGACCAAACGTTATTTTGAGCGACGTGAATAACGTACTCACAAGCATCGTTCCTAGCCTTAACGGCGTTTATTTCCATTTTAATTGAAACCGATTCGAGAATTTAATGGCCACGAACAATTTGACCGGGTAGTTTATCGAGATCCAAATGGAGATTGCAAATAGTCAGGTCTATATTTAGGCTATATACTGTGCGAAACCAAACCTAACCTGTCTGGAGGTTGGTGGGAGGGGAACTAAGTGAATAAAAGCTGTATTAGAGCTGGCATATAGACTCAGGTGCTCTAATTTTAATGAATGGTCCTTGTAGAGCTAATTGACATACCTTTGGACCCCACGCGTACAATATTGTTAGCCGTGCGCTTTTGGCGAGCTATGAGAATTGCAGGAATCGGTTGTCCACAGAACAAACCTTCAGCTTTGAAGCTCTTAGGCTGGTGATTCTGCCACCCAATCACTATCTGTTTCATCTGTCCGATAAATCCCTCGCCCCCACGTCTGATATCAATCGAGTACCATACATCTATGAGTACCTCAAATCATCAATCGTCATTGTCTTAGTCATCATCATTATCATCATCAATAAACATCTCCTTCACTTCCATAGTACCTTACTGAGCACTTGTTTTTTCGCTTTGAAACTCCTTTTTCAGTTTTTCGTTAGTATATTGATAAGACATTTTTAGTAATGCTTTTCTTTTACATCTTTCTTGAATAGTGAGTTTTAGTTCAATTACTTTAATATTATGGTTTGATTATATAATTTGATATCGATGTTCAGCATGAATAAATTATTTGTCAGCTTAATATGAAAACATAATTTGCATCATCACTTGGTTAAATAACTTTATTATTATAGTTCAATTGTATAATAAATTAGGCATGAGAATTTTCATTATAATTTTATCATAATTCATAGAATTTTGACATTATTATGATTCAAGTTGAGGAGGCAGTTGTGGGTTTCGACCTGTTGTCTCCAAAGAGATATTGTAAATGAAAAAAAAATAGGTTGATTGGCCTATCTAGGATAGATGTGGTTTTTCGTATCGAAACTTTAGTAAGATCAGTATCGGAATTCATATCGAACTTTTTTATCTTGTGTAATTTGTTATTAATCACAGCCAAATCAAATTCCAAGGGTATGAATTCGAAAATGTACTTTGATCTTCATATTCTGCTCAGAATGATGGTGGTCCAATTTGATAATAGATGTTATTAATTTAAATTCTGATTCAAACCCTTTTCAAACATTCTCAACTTGAAAAAAAAATTCTTACAGAACTTTTTGGAGATATCGATTCATCAGGTTATAAAATTCATCTGAAGGATTATCATCAATGGGGATTGTTATACCTCCAAAAAATTGTGCCATCTTACTCTTTACCATCTCTCAAAAAATAGAATATTTAACTCGCTTCCATCTTAGCTTCACCTTATCCTGGTATTACTTACTTTCTAATATTGATCGACCCCACTTATCCGGTATTAAGATCAAAAAACAGGATTTGTAAAGGGTATTACATGATTGAGCTCAAGAATTTCAATATTGGAAATGAATATAAGCCTAATGGGAATTTGATGAAAGAAAGCTAGAAGCACTCACTCAGGGGACAAGAAAGAAGAAGCCTGGATGCTCACATAGCATGAAGAAAGCTAAGCAGGTGAACAGTACAGAAAGGTTGCTTAATAGAAATTTCCCATTTACATCTTATTAAAAATTCAATAGCAAAGGTTGTATCCCGTTTTTACAAGCCGATTCGTTTTATTCACCATTTCGCCTTTATTCTGACGTCGAAAAGTTCAGTTCAAAGAGCTTCCTCTCATTCCACATCTCTCATCCTCTCTCTCTTGCACTCTCCCGAGGGAAGGAGGAAACATCGTTGAAAAGGAGCAATATAATTAAGACAGCGGTGTAAGATAATGGAGACAGTTATAAAAATGAAACGGTGAAAAGCGTCTTTTCCCCAGCCTTTAACACAAAATGACAGCTCTTTTTCCGAAAGGTGTACTTCATCATTTTTCTGTCTTCTTCTCGCCAAATATTTCATTCTCTCTAACATCCACTATCTACCTACACTTTTTCACTAATCTCACGATTCTTTTCCCTCCTATATTCGTCTATTTTCCTTGTTTCTAACGTCTTCCTGATTATATGTTCGAACTGTATTGATAAATAAAGTATGAATTTTATCTGGACTTTCCTCTTAAACCTTGAGTATTCCTCATTCATTCTTGAGCTATCGAGTTTTTTTATTCTACCGTAAACTTTACACTCTCTGTTCTTATAGATTGTGTCCATTAGTAGAAACGAGAGTGAGGATTAGTTTTCATAATACGGATGACACTCAGTCAGGCAACGTAATCCTGAAACAAAAAAAAAATGTAGAGTAACATCGAAGTGATACAACGTTTATAATAGCAATTTCCTTATTCAAGGTCATGTGAAGACCAGCTTATTAAAATTTATCAGAACTCAAAGGAGACCTGAGTCTCAATAGATGAATATGAAATGTTTTATTTATTCTTTGAGAAACTCGTCTTTCACATACCCTACAATATTCTCATCAATTTAAAGTCAAAATAGAATAGCTTATCAGTGTTCAACTAGGAGCTACGAAAGTCATAGAAGGAAAAAAGCATATATCCAAGACAAATATAAATCAAAAACCTTGAACATCCCCAATGTTTTGCCGACAGTAATCGATAGGAATGATTTCAATCAATTTTAAATAGCTATTGAAGGAATGAATAAGAAGACAGTGAATAGCCGGCTCCATAAATCCGAAAGCAGGACGCAATTCCATTAGAAATGAGGAAAACGGAAGTAAAAGCGAAATACAAGGAAAAGTTTGATTAGTCCCATCAGAAGGATTTGAATTGCTAATGTACCATCGCTGGCGTCAGGAATAGTTTCATCCAACTCCGGCCATAAAAACTCTTTGCAAGCTCATATCTGGAAAGGCGGCGTTTCTTGCGTACCGTGAGCCACCTCCAGTTTTCCTTCGAATTATACCTGATATGATGACGTTTTTCGCATACCCATTGCTCGTTAATGGCGGCAAGAAATTGAAGCAATTCCTGCTCTCAGATGAGAGATCGGAATATTCCAAGTTGCCAGCTTATTAAAGTTTGTTGTTCCAAGATTATGTCATTGCATCACAGTGAACAGCGCAAACCACTTCTAACGTAAGTTTGAAGCTTGATAGTACTGTTGAGTATATTGGTGTCATCCAATCACAAACTAATGTTTATTATTATAATGATGTATATGACTCAGTTATGAATAGATAATACAACTCTAGAATCAGTTTACTGATTATTGATGATGGTTCAAAAGTCAAATAAATTTCTCATAAAATATTCTGATAAGTAAGCGCTATTGACAAAGACAAGGCTCTCTATTCGATGAGGACATTTCTCTTGATTTGATCAACAATATTTTATGAATTACACCTCACTTTGAATTTTGAATGAAAAAGACTAAGAAATTGTCAAAAACCACAGAATTATTGATACTTAGAAAGACCGGTTTCGGTTATTACACCATTGTCAATCTACTACTACACCTGCTCTAGAACATGAGTTTCCCATAGTTGAGTAGGTTAATTTCCGAAAAAATGCAATTTATTTATATTCGTAGTAGATTTCATATATTGTATTTTTGAATATTATGAACATTTTTTGATTGTTTATTTGTTTATTGATGGAAATTAAATTTATTTGTATTTGTAATAAGGTGATGGTGATTTTCCATCAATTAATAATCATGGAATGTCAAAATACAATATTTTAATGTTTTGCGAAATCGTTCTATTTTAGGTTAAGTCCACTCCAAGGATCTCTCTTGTGGCTTGTCATCCTCAGTTGCATTGGACTTTTTTGGATTTTTCAATTAACTATCACAATCTGTTATTATTGTTTCGTAAACCATATCATTCCACCATAACTCTATCTACATAACCCTAGAATGTTGTATTTTTGGCTGTAAGTCGTCACCGTGGTTTGTCTAGTTCAAGGTCGTATCAATTTGTTGACAGCTTTGGTATTGGTGTTTGGTTGTAATCCAACACAATTTTTTCAATTGTAACACACTTACAATAAATAACCATTACTTTATCATCCAATTATAATCTCCATAAATAGTTCGTATCTTAATAGCTTACTATAAACATATGTCTTTTTCTGTACCCCATTCATCTCACACACTCTCACTCAACACAACTATTGGATAATGCAGGAAAATTACGCTGCTGGAAAATTATCATGGAAATCACGAGTTATGAAAGAGTGCTGATACATCGTTGTCATTATTGTTATGATGGTCGTGCTTCAACGCTGCTCATTTATCAAGCTTCGATGTGACCCAAATTGGGGCACTGAGCATAATGCAGCAGCGTTGAAGAATTTCGAATAAAACAAGCAAGGGGGACATGACTATGATGAACAGAGAGATGGATAGATAGAGAAAGGATGATAGAGGTAGAGTGAGTAAAGAGAGATAGTGATAGAGAGAGTGGGTGTGAGAGAGAGGGAGTGAGGGAGAGAGAGAGGAGTGAGATAGCGTGAAATATCGTGATAGATCTCTATTAATGATCAAGAGGTGTTAAGAGATCCGTCCGCCGTCGGAATGACAATAGCCACTAGACATGGGCCCACAATGGCCGCTTTGATGACAATATTGATGATCATGGCATGTTGATGATGTCGATATTGATTGTGAAAAGCACACTGAAAATGATGATGACGATAACCTTGATGACAATGATGGCAGAAGTGCATGCATGAGCCTCGACAATCAATTATCAATTGTCCAACAGCGTGCAGTAATATTGTCCATTGCAATGAGCTCTATATCGTTTCGACAATGGCGGTGCCGACTCTATTGCAATGCTCAATCTGTCAGCGCCGACAATCGGCTATCAAGTAGAATTAAAAAAAAAGATTCATCCATCTTTTCTATTCTCGATGACCGTCCTGCATGCAATGTGCCCAGAAATCTATTGAGATTTTTACTATCGATAAAGTTCTGCGTGTAATATGTGTCAAATCATGTGCTTGTGCATGTAATATGTGAAAATCTATAGTTTTTTTCGTAGATTACTGCTCTGCATGTAATTTGTGGTACATGTTGAGGGGTATGTGGTGGGGGGGGGTTAATATGATAGACAGTTTTGACAGAGAAGTTTTATCTTGTGATGCGCTCCCAGAGAAATGCATTCACTGGAAATTGTGGAGAATCAAATAATGCTATCAATCCAAAGAATAAATCAATCTTGACTGGAGCACAGAAGATGGGAAAGACAGATTGTTTGGTACCTCTGTAACAGGAGGCAAGATTGTGGATTTTAAATAGTTGATCTAACTAGAAATGTCAAAATCCATTTGAAGTTATTGGTCTTTCACCATTTATTCACTGCTTAAATTAATATTGAGTTTGAATTGATGATGATGATGATAATTGGTCGTATAGAAGAAAATATCAAGTTTATCAATTCTAATTAACAGTTTTTGATAATATGATAAAAATATAAAAAATATTTCATCAATCGGGACAGTATTGATAATAATTTATTGTCATAATCATCTATCCTGTTATATCAAAATCAAGTCAATGGAAGGTCAAGGATCCAGAGTGAATGATTGATTCACTGTATCACACCGTTTATCACTGTATGAGGTTGATTCACATTCGATTTCCTTCAAAAAGCCCACATAATAATTTCTAGAGTCTAAAGTGATAGACGGAATGAACTCCTTTTGCCAAAGGTGTTCTTGTTGTATAAGTTTAGTGTGAATGTGTTGGGGCGAGTGTACGAGAGAAATAGCCCAAGTTTGCAATGGAAGTCGCCGAAGTCGGCACCAGAACAGCTGGCATTTACTTGAGCAATTAATTAGAGAGTTTGTAAGTTAATAGTGTTGAAGGAAAAGAGGAAGATTGATTACTGGGTGGCGAGCAAGGGGAGGGGGTGGGAAGCTGTTCCATGGTGACCAACCTATATAAATCCTTTGCGCCTGAACGCATGTGGGAAAGAGAAAGTGAGAGAGAGAGAGTGAAGCGAGAAAAAAAGTGAAGAGACGAGACTTGTACTGTTGGGATGAGATGAAAATAATAAAGATACTTGCAAATAATAATTTAATAATTTCAAGATTGTTTGTGCAGACTGAAGAGAGTTGATGGTGACGAATATATTATATGCTTGTCAATTACAATATATGTGCAAAAATAATTATGCAAAAATATAGTAAAAAAATTATCCAAAAATATTGTAAGTTCAATATTGACTCGAACTGGAAAAGAAAAGGAAATGATTAATTGGATAACTATTGTAATGTTACGCTATTGTTTCTCTATTCTATCATCAAGAAGCTACTCGAATGTTTCTAAAAATGGTCAATTGTGCAAAATATAATATTCAGAAATATTCAATACTCAACGTGATCAGTATTGATGTTGAAGTCAGATATGAGAAGTTAGATATATTATTGTGCTATTACAATGCAAATATATGATTTAACGAATCATTAAATGTTGGAAGTGAATCACAGTTTTAACTGAGTTGATTGTATTAACTGGTTTTTATTACGAACTTGTATTCAGTTTCTTACTTCAATTAGTTCTGTCAAAGTGCTGAGAGATGATGCCAAATATCTCTCCACACTATTTCAAATTTTCTCAGGATACAAGAAATGAAACTTAGATATAACATGAATGTAATTGAGACCTTTGTATTGGTGCAAAGTGCATGTGAATAAGTCATCAAGGCTCTCATCATTTTCGCGAGTTTCCTCCAATAGGAGTATTCCACAACTCGTTCAAATAAGGAGAAGTAGATCACAGAGATTTACTAGTATCGATATATTTTTTAGGGTACTGAATCATATTATATCATTCATAATACTAGTAGTTTTGTGAACAGTAGACCCACTCAGTAAGTTACATTGACCTGTTGTTATGTTTTCTCAAAAATTAATAAATAATTTATCAATTTGAAATGTCTAGAAAAAATCATAAATAAATAATATAGAGCTTTCTGTCCTATCGTACCGTGACGTGTCGTCCCGGAATGTGAGTGTGAGCGCTGTTATCAGGTCTGGCTGCAACTGTCTACAACGTTGATGGAAAGATACAATTTTCAAGATGTTCGATGTTTTTGAACTGGTAGTATTATAGTCAACTGTCTACTAACGTTGATGGAAAGATAAATTTTCAAGATGTTCGATGTTTTTGAACTGGTAGTATTATAGTCCACTAGACAGCTGATTTATGATGAATAATTCTATAGTTTGATTTTTACGGTAAATATTGGCGTATGAAGGAGACTCCTTTTTCCTTTTATATTATCCTTGGAATGCAAAATTTCCAAAAACCTTGTAAATACGTCGAAGCGCAATTTAAAAAGGAACATACCTGTCAAATTTCATGAAAATCTATTACCGCGTTTCGCCGTAAATGCGAAACATATAAACATTTAAACATTAAGAGAAATGCCAAACCGTCGACTTGAATCTTAGACCTCACTTCGCTCGGTCAATAAAAGTAAGTCAATTCATTGAAGAGGTCGATGATGTGAAATAATTGAAAAAAGTGTGAAATTTAATGTGAGTGAGTGAGAAAATTGTGAAAAAGCTGTGGATGTGTGGTCAAGCCGACAGAAATAAGATCTTAGAGAGCATTATTTTCACTCTCTTAGATGAAGAAAGAGATGATAAAAGCAAATTGTGAGCGAGAAGAACAGGGAAAGAAAAATGAAAAGAGGAAATTGTGAGATGGTTGTTGTGAGGATAGAAGAGAATACGGACATAGCAGGGAGGTGGGGGTTTGGTCAGCATACGTGTGGGTGGGGGGGAACCCGCATCCCCTTACAAGGAAGCCTTCAATCAACCCCCTTCACCCCTTTACTCTTCCATCCCAATTAATTACACTACAAGGTACCCATACGCAGCGTATTCGGACACACCCTCAGCCTTTTTTCTACTTTTTTCTGCCATTCTCCCTTAGGGCTACCTCGATGGAGAATTAGCCCCCCACGTTTAGCGCTTCTCTCAATTATCTTGAACGTGTTCCCTTTTTCAGTTGTCCCCCCTGGGGGGGAAGGGAGGCCGATTGGCAAGTGGCTACTTTTTGACAGACTTGGTTGCCTGTCACTTAACTCACTCGATAGCTATCCACCCCAATAAGATTCCATTTATCTTATTCAAGCTCCATGCGTTGGCAAGGCGTCTCAATGAAAAAGGTTTTAATAGACTTCTCAATATAACAAGCTCCAGTACAGTGTTCTTCCAACCACTCAAATCTTTCTCGATTATCTATTTTGAACAATATGATACTGTTGCTCTTCCCGATCTGTTAATATTTCTATTAAATAAAAAGACTATTAAATTTCTATTAAGGTAATTGACGAAAACCACAGATTTTATTCATAGTTAGAAAGAGATTCACAATGGTGTAACAACCGAAACCGGTCTTTTTAACTATCAATGGAATATGTGGTTTTTGCCAATTATTTTATTTATTTATTCACAATATCACATCGGAAACAACAGGTAATGACCCAAATATGTTTCCTTGACACAACAATAAGTACAGTATACAATTCAATCAAAACAAAAAAAAACGATACTAAAACTAACGTTTGAAAAGAAAGAAAATAATACTTAGAAAACTATTTCTAAAACATTCCTTGATAGAGTTGATGGTGAAAGTGATGGTGAAAATGAATATATGAAGTGATGAAGGAGAGAGCATGCAGTCTCATATGAATGATAGGAAGAGGGTGATAATGAAAACTGCCAGCAAAAAACTTTGAAAATAAGGGGTAAGTAAGAATAAAATGAGTTTGAATGTGCAAATAAAGAAAAATAAATGTATGGAGAGTGATATTTTTATACTGATAGAAATATTAGCGAAATGTTTCTTAGTATTTTCATTTAATATCAACTTCTAAACTACACAAAAAGTTAGTATTTCTGATTTGTTGGCAATAGGTCTATATTAAGTCTCGTAGCGTTTTCAAAAAATGTTAAATATTCTCCAAAGAATAGAATTATTAAAATATGATTATCAATAATTTTCAACAGACCTTGGTCTGGCCTTCTGTATTCCGATAATCTCATGTTTGGTGGACCTTACTTTGCAACGTTGATACAGCAAAGCATCAAACATCACTGTATCTGTATATTCTCTTCGAAGTAGAGATAGCATGAAAATTATATATTATCATTTAACAAGACATTGAAGTATGCTGTGCTATCAAGAACTTTTTCTGAAAAACTCATATTTTCTACAAAATCATTCTCTGTGAACCAAATAACACTATTTGTCGTAGTTTTGGTGTGTGATTCACTCTATTGGGTCATTTTACTTCTAAAATGATTGTTTGTGACTCAATTTGTAGACCCCTTCTGAGAAATTGACGATTTTTAATCAAAACTCGCAATATTCCATTCAATTTCATGCTTTTGTGATTCTAGTTTTCAATCCTTCAAGTCAGACATATAAATTTCAAGAGCTAACTCCGCACTCTACCAAAGTAATATATCCCATATAACACAGGGACTATTTTCGCAACAGGTTCGTGTATTTGAAACTCGCATGTTTCGATACCCATGCCCATATACTGAAATTTCAACATAAAACCATCTACTCGATTACGTTTACATGCTAAATCATGTATGTATGTTAAATCCTTTATGTATGCCAAATCATGTTTCCATGCAAAATAGCCCATATACTAAAATTTCAACATAAAACCATCTACTTGATTACGTTTGCATGCTAAATCATGTATGTATGATAAATCCTCTATGTATGCTAAATCATGTTCCTATGCAAAATCCTGTTTTAATACTAAATGTTTGTGTCCCACATCCTTACCAAATATGACACATTCAGTATCAATGTTAAATCATCGATGACCATTCAACAGAGTGAATAAATTTATTGTCACGGAGACTCACGTCTAACAGTGTTAGCATTCACCATGAATAACATTCAATTCTACCACGGATACTGGAATACATTCATGTAAATTTTAGTATCAGTGAATATTCTACCAACGCTGACCGTTCGAAGTAAATCTTGCCAGTGTAAACATTTGTGTATTACCAATAACTGCAACTATTTATCTATTTATGAGTTGGGAGTATTCAATATATGTGTGTCGTAACAAACTGAATGAACAAACGGGCAACATTCAATAAGACAGTCTGCAACTGTGCTGCAACATTTATGACTGAATCTATAATAGGGAGAGTCACTCTAATCTGTCAGCGATCCCAGTATAATATAATCAATGCTTCTAATTTGAACCAATGTTGACAGTTTGTGGTGAATCTCACTCTAGTTGTATCTTCTATTAACTGTCAGTAACCCCAATAGATGATAGCAGTGATTCCCATTTAACCAATGCTGACAGATTGTGGTGAGTCTCAGTGCAGTTGAGAACGATGTCACTGTCGAGCGTCGCTTATTGGATAATCTTTTAACGGTGCACATTTTATATTGGTGGGAACGGCTGGCTGCCTTGCAAAATGCAACGCTCTAAATGTTTGCACTGGATGCGGCCATCTTGTCTGAAATGCATTGCCATCACAGTCGTAGTGCCGGGTCGTTTGTATGAAATTTTCACAGCGTAATATGCTAGTCGACTACTAACTAATTACGCCCAGTCGAGTCAAGTCGAGTCACATTGATTCAGGTGTGGAGAATCTTCATTCAAGTCAGTATCAGTCTCTCATTGTTGGACACTGGACTCGAGTCTTCAGAAGAGTCACTATTGTATGTGCCTCCCATTGTTGCACACTGGAATCTAGTAATGACTATCCAGTCGAGTCAATATTGGATGCATCTCGCATTGCTCTGCAATAGACTTAAATCTTCAGTCGAGTCAATATTATGTGTGACTCACACAGTTGCACACTGGCCTCAAGTGATTGGACTCTGTTGGACTCCGATGTTCTAACAACGTTGTTTATTTAGCGAATGACCGGCTAGAAAATTGCGATTTACTGGGGTGAGATTCACCTCAAATTATCAGTATCAGTAGGATGGGAGGCAATCTTGTTATTCCTAGGAAATTCTGACAATTTGAGGTGAATATAGGTTTCGTTTTTTCAGTCATATTAACGACTAGCGTCCGGTCAGCGTCGTTTTTAGCATCGAAGAATATACATTGACGCCTGACAATGAAAATCACAGTTTCGCTCATAAAGTTATCTCGTTGGTCTCTCCCTATTTGCAAAAATGATATTCACTTTCAATTATCAGCATTGATTTAAATAGGAAGTATTGAAGTGATTTGTAGCAAATGTGTTGATAGTTTGCAGAGGATCTATAGTACTGAATTTATTGGGTGACCAGTTGTTGAGAGCTACGATTGCAGTCTACTGAAGTTATGATGATCTTGGATTGTAAAATCTCTTGAAAAGTGACTGCAGAGTTCTATTTGTGGAATTAGAGCGGTTTTTATTGCGACTGTTCCAATGAAAATTTCCAATCAATGATAGCAAAAAAATTCATCATTTTGTATATTATTTCAATAAGAAGAAATGCCATGTAAGTAGGGTCCTCGTCTGTTAGTTATTTAGAGTTCGAATGAAAAATTCGACTGAGTCATGACAGTCATTCAACTGTCAATGATGTAGAATTTAACGATATATGTGTGTTTTCATTTCATTAGAGTTCATATTGTTGATTGATAGTTCAATGCACTAATAAAATAAAATAAAAACACACATATATCGTCAAGTTCTACAGTTTTATTTGGTACAGGACCATGGTTTCGTGACCACACAAGAACACGTAAAGTCAGCTTGAAAATGAGACCTGTGTGGTCACGAAACCATGAACCTGTAGTTCTGTACAAAATGAAACAGTAGAATTTAACGATATATGTGTGTTTTTATTTCATTAGAGTTCATATTGTTGATTGATAGTTCAATGCACTAACCAAAAATGAGTAATCCCCTAGATTAGTCTCTCATGATTAAGTATGATCCAAGATAACAGTTTATTTATAAATCATAAATGAATAAAATTTTACTGTTCCATTATTATCAAGAAATGTATAATTTGATGAAAATTGACTATTCTACAAGTTATTGTACATATTCTACTATTTTATACAGTGGGAGAAGCAAAATTTCAGTCATCGGAAGAAATTAATATTGTTTTTCAAAATAATATATAAGACAGTTTTCTTGATATCAGTCATTCCCAGTTGGAAATTTGAACAAATGAGTTTTTGATAGAGAGCTGAATTCATTGTTGCAGTTTTGATACACGAGCTGTATTATGATCTTCTCAGTACCAGTACCAAAAGTATTGCCTTCCAAATTATTCATAAAGAACTCAAACAAATGTATAAATCATGGAGACTCTAATGATCAAAACTGATTTCAAAAAAATCTCAAGCTGAGGTAGAAACCATATAAATCATATATAGCTTTCTCTTATTCCATTTGATCATAAAGTGTAATTTTCTCTCGTTCCATTCTCTTGGAAAGGAATATCTGGATCATTGTTCCACAGTGAATGATGTACGAGTATCTTATTAATCTGATTAAGTTTATTGTAACAATACGGTAACTTCAAACCCACTAATGACAATGGGAAAAGGACAAAACTTCATAATTTGATATTGCAGAAGTGATAGAAAATATTTCTCCAGGTGAAAGTCAATAAAAGGGTAGAAATAATTTGTTTGGTTTGGCGATAAGCTAAGATGTTTTTAGAACACTTCAACAAGTGTTAGGAGGAACGTTGCAGATTGTTGGTCACGAAGAAGCAAACATCAATAGAAGGGAACAGTAGAAGAAAAGAGTTAAGAGTGGGACTTGTACAAAATAAACTACTGAAATGTCGAATGTTTGTAGCTCTTGTGAGGGTTTGGCTGAAGCGGCCACTCAAGTGCCTAAGAGCCAATGTTTCGGGTACCGAGTGAAGTCTTCTGATAGATATAGGTCCTCTCTCTTTCTCTGACTGTGTTTTCTTTGTCTATACGTCTTGAAGAACTATTAGAATGAATGTGCAACTTCATCAGGTAAAAGCTCCAAGTAACTAAAGAATTGAGGAAAAAATGTTCTGTCAGTGAGTAGTGTAAATTAAGTGTAAATTAATTACTTTGTAACTATGTGCACTCGACAAGAAGGTACTAGATTGACGGTTTGAAGAGAAGGTACAGGGGTATATAACTTCATCGGGAGCCAAAAAAAGTAATTATGGATTGTCCATTAGTAGCAGCTGCATTTAGCTGTATGTATTTCTCTTATATCTCTAATAATTGTTTAATGCATGGTGTATACTATTCAATTTGTATTTCAATGATAAACGTAGTTTGTGTAAGGTCTTCTTCCCTTTCTTTAATCAAACTTACTATCAATATCACACATCAGATGGGAAATTGATCTATTTCTAAATAATATTTTATTCCCAATCAGACTACTATTAGTACTTCTACCATTATGGTTATGATAGCCAGTTATACTAAGTCCCGATTTCACAAAAGCCAATTTTATTTTAATCATATTCAAATGCAACAAGAAGCAATCAAATATGGTTATTTTTTATCTACCTATAATTTTGATGATATAGTTATTGTATGAATCAATAAATAATGAAGAGTAAACATGGCTCTTTTGTAAATAGGACTTTTCTGATTGGCTCTCATGCCATCTGATCACAGTTCAAATTTATCAGGATTCTGTGCAAGTGACTACTACCATAGAGAAACTAGCTTAAGTAGATATCCCATGGTAAAGGGCGTTTTTATTGCGACTGTTCCAATGAAAATTTTCAATCAATGATAGCAAAAATAATTTATTCATCATCTTCAAATAAAAAGAAATTATATGTAAATAGGATTCTCGTCTGTTACTTATTGAGAGGTCATGAAGTTGATTGACAGTTCAATACATTAACCGAATGAGCAATCCCCTAGATTAATCTCTCATGATTAAGTATGATCCAAGTTGACAGTTCATTTCAACTTTTCCATTATATTTGAAAAAAAAATCATCACTGAATATATAATTTGATGGAGAGTAGACTATTTAGTTCTACAAGTATGCAATTGTTTTGAACATTAAGGGAAGCAATCAATATTCCAGTCATCAAAGAAAGTGGATACTGTGTTTCAAAATGAAGTATTAGACAGTTTTCTTGATATAAGTCATTCCCAGTTGAAAATTTGATCAAATGAGTTTTCGATAGAGAGCTGAATTCATTGTTGGAGTTTTGATACACGAGCTGTATTATGAACTTCTCAGTACCAGTACCAAAAGTATTGCCTTCCAAATTATTCATAAAGAACTCGAACATATGTATATATCATCAAGACTTATGATCAAAACTGATATCAAACAAATCTCAAGCTGACGTAGAAACTATATGAATTATAATTATAATATAGCTTCCTCTTATTCCATTCGACCATCAAGTGTAATTCTCTCTCATATCCAAAGACCTTAAAGATGCATAGACTCACATGCAGCGCTAGTGTCGTACTTGGAATTGGAATCGGCCATTAAAGGGGGCAACCTATAAGAGTATTACATACCAATGCCCTTGTAATCTATAATATTACAAATATATAGATATAATATCTCGTGCTGAAATACTCCAATGGCGGCCTTCAATTTCAAGTAAGAACTATCATTGAGAAGGCATAAGCATTGTGGGTCTTTATCTCTTTAAGGTCTTTGCTCATATCATTCTGGTGGAAAGAATTATCTGGCATCACTTGTTCCACAGTGAATGATGTACGAGTATCTTATTAATCTGATTCAGTTTATTGTAACAATACGGTTACTTCAAACTCACTAATGACAATGGGAAAAGGACAAAACTTCATAATTTGATATTGCAGAAGTAATAGAAAATATTTCTCCAGGTGAGAGTCAATAAAAGGGTAGAAATAATTTGTTTGGTTTGGCGATAAGCTAACTTGTTTTTAGAACACTTCAACAAGTGTTAGAAGGAACGTTGCAGATTGTTAGTCACGAAGAACCAAACATCAATAGAAGGGAACAGTAGAAGGAAAGAGTTAAGAGTGGGACTTGTACAAAATAAACTACTGAAATGTCGAATGTTTGTAGCTCTTGTGAGGGTTTGGCTGAAGCGGCCACTCAAGTGCCTAAGAGCCAATGTTTCGGGTACCGAGTGAAGTCTTCTGATAGATATAGGTCCTCTATATTTATATAAACACATATACCTACTATGATAATATAGTTATATAGAGGGACTATCGAAGCTTATATTTCAGCAGTTGGCTGCACTTGATTGTTTCAAATTCATTCAAAACGTGTGTTTTTAGAGTGTTGGTTCAGTGTTTAGTCTACAGGTCAACAACGCGCACTTATTGTTGATTGTGTTTGCAGGTTATAACGTTGATAAAAGTAATTCGTTTATACTGTGGATAAATTAATTGCGTTGTCAGTTCGTTAGAAATGTTTGTTATTGAGTGAGTTTTATCAAAATGACTGGCAGACCTATTTTTTTAGATGAATCGGCTGAACTTAGATGTTTGGTTGAAGATGTTATCTACGATTCTGATCATATTAGCGATATTGATTCTGACATCGAAGAACAGTTTGACGAATTAATTCGTAGTGAATTAGAAAACAGTGCCTGTGAGAACATTTCAACAGAAATCTTACGTGATCATGATAATAATTCAAATGAAGGAGATAACGAAGTGCAGGAAGAACAATTTCCAACTCAGGAGCAACGTAGACACCCACATTATATGAGAATAACTTTTTGCTCTTTCAATGATTTCAATTTTTTATTTTCGTTTTTTCATTGATTTTTTTTATTTTTGATAATTTATAAGACCTTGAAGTGATTTTCAATTTTGCTAGATAATATTGAAAGAAAATGAAGGACTGTAACGGTACCTACTTGTGTAGTGGCTGAGGTAAAGATGCTTACAAATGAACAAAGTAAATATTTTATAGATGTTAGAGTAGCCAGGGAATCACCTATAACTCAGTTTTCAGAATTATAACTCAGAAAAAGACCTCCTGAATAGTTTGAGTCGAAAAAGAACAGAAAAAAAACTGATTTTTTTACCTCTATTTTTTATTGATTTTTCGTTAATTTTTCTCTTTATTAATATCCTATAATTTTGAATATGAACTGACAGAACATATAGATGTATATCTTGTGTTTCAAAATAAATAAAAGCGATTTATTAAATTACATTTTCGATTTTTCAATTATAAAAAACTTGAAGTGACTCCCGATTGTATTAGTTAACCGAAAACAGGCTCCGACCTGGCAAAGAGGAAGAAGTTCTTGTGTGCCGAGTACACTGACAAGACGCCATGGCCACTAAAGTGGCCGGTCCGTCCGCACAGGACTATCAGCCCAGTATACTGAACGAGCTGCCATGGAAATGGCTATGGCCAGTTGAGTGGCCCATCCGACCTGAGAGGACAATCCTTAAAACACCCATCCAACCGCAAAGGGTTTTAATCGTAAAACTTTCGGATTCAGTTCTCTCTTCAAAACAGAGGCAGACAGAAAACAATCTGCTCGCACTATCAATGCTAGTGGTATTGACAATGACCACTGACTGCTGTGAAAGTTATGGAAAACGGTTGGTTGGCTTTCCATGGCAGGGCTGTAATTTCCGGTTATGACAAACGCTGTCACAGATAGAGCTCCAACTGCCTCATTCAATTTATCTATATTTACAATAACTACAGTTATAAACCCGGTATTCAATACATCTATATCTAAAATGACTACAGCTATAGACCCGGCATTGTGCGGTTATATCGGGTATTGGGGTTTTATTCAGATTTTGGCATCATTTGAATGCTACTCCTGGGAAGCTGGCGTCAGGCTTCATCCTGCCACTGTTCGACTGACACACAATTGATTTCAATTCGTTTTGTGATGTGCCAATCGACTGTTAAATAGCTTTAGCCATCGTTCTACGGATAAAAGGTTCGTTTGAGGAATAATACAGCTGTTATTTGGCTACGATATTAATATCTGCACCTGATGTATTATAGAATGAAATTATATTGCGATTTGATTAATCAGTATCCTCCAAAATTGATTTGAACATTTTCCTGGTTCTGCAACAAACAATTCAGGCAGTTTATTCAAATTAGAATGGAGCTCCATGTATTGAATGCTCAGTATGTGAATGGTAATATCACCGTGATCAATTCAGAAATGAATAATAATGGAGACCTTCATGTTCCTAAATATATACCAATTCCAGTTCCATGAATTTGTCCACCCAATTCTTCTAGTTCATTCTCTATTGATTTTCCTTGTTTCAATGATTTCCCGTAATACAATAAGAAGAGATTAAAGGAATTCATGAAGTAAATGCAGATCAATATCATTACTGCTGTATTTCCATAATATGATGATCAGATGAACAGGTTCAGTTTGTACAGAAAAAAAACTATTTTTATCATGCTGTTTGGATATGTTATCTGATTAGTTTTCAAACTCCACTCCAAGAAATTGCGAAATAGTTGAGTGAAAAATCGAAAGATACTTACTTTTTTCTATCAATTACGAACTATCAATCACTCAAGAGAATGTATCGATGACCAATCAATCAACCTCACTAATAATATGAACTGACTATAGTTGAAAGATTACTTTGTTAATTGCATTTACAAAATAGAATGCTCATTCTAGTTCATGAAGGTGAAAATATCATAAGGTTCTTTGATTTTATCCTCCGTATGATTGTGCTTTCACCTCTATAGAGTATGTTAACTCTCTCCAAGAGTCAACAAATCCAAAACTTATCAGAGAAGTAAAATGGCGGCGATCAAACGATTCGCTTTGCCGATTCGGCCATTGAACGGCACCTGCTAATGGCCTTTCCACTAATACAGAGCAAATCGATGCAAAAGTGAATTACAGGACATAATCTCCGGTACGAATTACATGCCCTCTGGAGGCCAACTAGTAAATTAGAGCGACGTCACACGACGTCACACGATTAGTGCCTACTAATCACATTGCCGACAAACTTTTCTCCAATAACGTCGCTTTGATTTGGCGCCAGCAAAAGTGATTGCTCGCTAAATCTATAGCGTTTTATTAATAATGTTGAGGTGGTCTGCGCGCCGACATTCATTGCCAATTATTGAATTTCCTCGCTATCTAAACGAATTTATTGCTCTCGTTTGATTGATAACCCTTTAACCAACTGAAATAAACTGATCAACCGTTTACCTCGTGCTTACATGCTTTACGCTTTAGGACTATATTAAATGGTATGTGACCAGTTTGTGATGTGTACCTACAGCTTTAATTGCATCAAATTAAGCAAAATTTTACAACCCCACTATTGAAACTAGTTTCACTCCATTCAAATTTTCAATTCTCTCTCATTTGATTGCATTCATTACTACATTTCTCTTCTCTGTCTTTACTCATCAAGAATTTCAGAAAATATTGTTATCCGTTTCTGTTTTATTAACAAATTGGTTTGACAGTTATTCCTCCTATTTCGATGATTGATCTAATATTTCTATAATTATTTTGCTGTGCTTAAAAAACGCTTTTCAATGCAAAAGCTTCAATAGGGAGAAAAATTCTCTGAAATTATCGATTCCAGAGATTAAACTCATATGTTTCATTCGCCATTATTGGTGATACACTTGTTGAGTTATACACTCGCAACTCGTGACATGGCATGAGCAGACTTTCCAAGATGGCGGAAGATGAAGTTGCGTCTTTGAGACCAGAGCTCGTTGCCATCTCAAGATTCGGCAGGCCAAAACTTCCATCTAGGCGGCGTGTCCCTGAATATTAATTACCAGTCATGTTCTTCCCCCTCCCCGATTAACATACCCTCTCCCTCTATCGGGTCTGCCCTCTCCCTTCTCTTAACCAGTGTCTTGCCGTAGTTGAGATAAACCCAGAGCGCCTCTTCGATTCCGATTTAATTTAATGAAACTCAAACACGTGTATTAGCCTGGGAAGACGATTGGAATATTCATAAGTAACTCATATTGGAAGTTAGGACCGAGAGCGGGGTCATTCGAGCAGGGGGAGGGCCCACACCCCAAGGTTGAACTCACCCGGATCTAGTCAACCCCAGAGTAATAGCAAGCTTATTACCGATATCAACCCAAAGGTGTGCATAGCCGATTATTGGCAGATTGGAAATCACAAACTTACAGTAAACAGTTGATATAATTTGGGAGCAGTTTGTTCAATAATATTTAGCTCTCTATAAATATGATAATTTTATTGATTTTGGGTAGCCAATCTCAAGAACGTGTCATGATTCAATGATCTTTCCAATATTCAGACCTGTGACACCTCAAAATATTGTGAGCTCTTATCAAGATTTGAAAGCATTAATTTGTGACCTCAATCGTTGATGTTTCAGAATAATATCATTTTTCCCGTATAAATTACTTATATCCTATACTATTGAACGAGCAATTTCTGTTTATATGTTTATATGTTTGTATTTCACCGGATCTCGAAAACGGCTTTAACGATTCTCACGATATTCACAATATAGTAGGTTTATAATATAAAACATCGATTGCACTAGGTCTCATCCCTGGGAAAACTCACTGAAGAACATTAAAAGGATAATAATTATTATCTATCTTTGGAAAAGCAGCTGACAATAATATTATTTCGTCGTCTGTTGATGATGGAAGTGAATGAGCGAGTTCATGTGTGTGGGACTGTGTCAAAATTATGACTCAGCAGTTGAACTTTTGTAATCATTTAATTTGGAACTTAGTTGCAAAAAAGCCGGGTTATTTCCAATCCTGATTAATCCCAGTAGAACCATCTTTTTGAAATGGTCTTCTCTGATTTGGTTCACGTGAAAATTAATCAGGATTGAAATTCAAAATTCAGCTTTTGTGCAACCGGGCCTTTGTGAGGGAAATTTTTGCATTCCTCTGAGAATTAATCTCAATTCACTGTGATTAGAGCATTTCTGTATGAACATAGAATAATACATATAATAATATTCATAGTTCATACTATGAATATTAATATAGTTTCTTCTTTCGTAATAAATTTTCTATGCTTTTGTACTCCAGAGCGAAGCTCGGTCCCCGATATTAATTACTAATTGATTATATTACTATGATGACAACATTTTAATCCATTACATCATTAACTCAATATTTTCCACAAAGATTCATTTCTCATAACGGAGTACATTCTCTCATCCCTGTTACGAGTAGTGATACTGTATATGTTTCTGTAATCAGGGCACGGCCCTAGGGACTTTGCCGCCCTGGGCGAAATCGGCAAACGCCGCCCCCCCCCACCACTAGGTATCCCGTCTAATAATTGTTTACTAAGAAATTTGCCCGAAGGTTATCAGCTGTTCAAGTAAAAAAATGACATTTAAACAAATATTTGACAAATATAAATATTGAGGAATAAGTACAGGCAACGAATGCTTAAATAAAGGTATGGAGGGAAAATTTTTGGTACAAAATTTTTAACTCCACAACCCTTTTAAGGATAGTAAGAGGATTAAGATATCGAAAGTCCTCACCCCTACCCCATGTGCTAAAGGGGGTGGGGGTGGGTTGAAAGTACCATTTTTTCATTTTTCGCATATAATATCTCGGAAACTATGCATCTTATGAACATTTGTAATCCATACAAAATTGAAGCTCACAAAATTACCAACAAGCTTTGTTCTGTACATTTTTTCCATATCTCTTATAGTTTCTGAGATATCCGCTCTTAAAGGTGAGACATTTTTTGAAAAAAAAAACACTTCTGCCTCCAATTTCTTCATCTTTTCGGCCTTATAATTTTTGAACGATTGATGAAAAAAAAGGCTTATTATGAGCTGATGGAGCATCAAATTGAAGATAATTCAATTATCTTCAATTTGATGTACATTTTCATCATTTTACGCATTTCCCGCAGTGTTGAGAGTGAAATTTTCTGTTCAGCAACAATAGATCAGTTAACAATGAAATTTTAAGGGAATGTTTGGAACTCAATTTTAGACTGTGCAGCTTTGTTGACATAGTTTGGAGGTGAGCATATCAAAAATCCCAACCCCTACATCATGTGCTGAAGGGATGAGGGTGGTTTGAAAGTTGCATTTTCCATTTATTACTTACATGCTTATATCTTGGAAACAATGAGTTCTATTGACATAATCAACTGCATAAAAATGAAGCTTAATAAATTTCGTACAAGATTTGTCTGGGAGAGGTTTTCGATAAATCTGATACTTTTCGAGATATATATGTTATAAAGTGATGCATTTCCGAAAACCCTATTTTTCTTCCATTTTTCGCTCTTTCAAGTCTTATAACTTTTCAAATATTGATGAAAAAAGAATGTGCTAATTAGGAGATTGTAAAGCATTGAATTATCTTTCATTTCATTTATAATTCAACTATTTCACGCATTCCCATATGACTGTTGGAGCAGTTTTAGGTTTAAGAGTCAAATCTCAAGATTCTCTTCAAAAATCGTTCAAAAATTATAAGGCCGAAAAGATGAAAAAATTGGATGCAGAAGTGTTTTTTTCAAAAAATGTCTCACCTTCAAGAGCGGATGTTCATGAGATGCATAGTTCCCGAGATATATGCGAAAAATGAAAAAATGGTACTTTCAAACCACCCCCACCTCGTTAGCACATCGGGTAGGGGTGAGTACTTTTGATTTGTTAATCCTCTTATTATCCTTAAAAGAGCTGTGGAGTTGAAAATTGCGTTCCAAACTTTTCACTCTATAATCTTTCGTTGACTGGACTAGAACAGTAACACAAAATATCGGATTAAACTATTTTTATGTTCGGAACAGATACGGTACACAATAAGAAAACATAATTAAGACGGTAGTTCTAAATAAAGATACTGTAAGAGAGTATTAGGCCTATTTAACTTGCTAAATAGGACTACAATTGCTACAACACGTGTTTGTTTAACACACCTGTTTAATTAAGTAAAACTCGTCTGACCTTTGCATAGATAAATTCCTTCTCCAGTTCTTCAAGATCTAGGGACTGAGCTATTTTATGTTCGCTAGACCACTCAGACGTTCCTGGGACATTGTTGATCTTTATATGTCTTCATTAGCTTGAGTTTGGAAAAGCTTCTTATTGAATTTTACTATTCACATCGAATATTATGAATTTATTATTTATTTGCATTTAAAAATATTCCGTTCCTTAAAATTTGCCGCCCCAAACATCTGCCGCCCTGGGCGGCCGCCCGGTCCGCCCACCCCTGGTGCCGGGCCTGTCTGTAATACATAATCATATTAATTAACATTGTGTGGAATCGTTGAGTCTATACGAGATACAAAGTTTTTGAACAAAATGAGAAGAAATATAGAAGAAGGTGAAAAGAATTTGGAAAATCAACGATGAGGGTGGATAGGGTGTGTCAGTTCAATCACTCTACAACTTTTTTCAATTATTATACAGTATTATCTATTGTGAAAGTATCAATTATTGTGATTTAGAAAAGTCATTTGTATTTGAGAAAATGTCAGACGTGATTAAGAATAGCGAAATTTATTTAAGAAAGTATCATTTCGATTTGAGATCATGAGATTTGTTATTGAGAAGATTTCAGTTGTGATTGAGGAGTCTAAATAATAACTAGGATGTTCGATCGTATTTTTACAAATTGAATAAGAAATACAGAATTGCTTTCTAGTGAGACAAATCCTGATAATAGGGTAGAAAACACGACGGGGAAAGTCTTTTCATTTTTAATATTGATAACGTTTCTTTCACTTTTTTCTCTCAATTACAACTCACTATTCTTATTCAAATTTGATGTTCTCTCAATCAAAAATGACTTTTCTCAAATAAGATTGATACTTTATCAAATACAATTCAATCGGAAGAGGTGAATCTTCCGAGAAAGAGGAGTCTCCTAAGAATACTCCAAACTAGAATTATAACAATCATAACAATTATTTTTTAAGCTCTCGGTGTCTTATCCATCGTTGAATAATCAAGAAATGGGAGTTCCAGAAGACAGGTCTCATGTTGTCAGATTCAAGTGATCAAATGATAGGATCCACCTCAATTCATTCAAACTTTCTAGAATAACGTGAAAATTCTATTATCTGATTCCCTGCTCTCTGTTGCTGATTGAAATTCATGTATTAATGAAAAATATGATCAAATTGATTTCTGCCATTTTTCAAAGAGTTCCACGATTGGAACTCACCCCTTCCCAGCGCAGGCAGCTAACCAAACTCCATTGTACTTTTACACACCAATCAGGGTTTGCTCATGATTTGTTCTATGCACGCACAGCAATAAATTACTTTATCTCGCCGTTCGCCGAACGAAGAAAACCATTGGGCTCTGTTTAATTCTCTTGGATTTGTCTCTTTTCTGTTCCTAAACATGCCGAATCTAACAGTTCTCACTTCCTTCGCCTCCTCCTTCTTCTTCTGTTCTTCTTCGCAGCTCCTTCTCGTGGTGGTGATTTTTTTGCGCTTTCGTCGTTGTAGTCTCCCTTTTGCGAATTACTTTTGTCTCCCTACTCCCTTTCTGATCCACCCCCACCACCAGCGCTTTCCCGCTCAACTTTGCCACGGCAATCACAATATCTCGGTCCCCAAGGAGCCTTTAATCCTGTGCTATCTGCACCACTATGTGGTTTCCACTGTTTAGGGGTCTGGGGCTTCTTGCAAAAAATCTCCCCACCCCGCACTGTTGAGATTCCACAGCGCCAACACCAAAGTTCATCGAATTCGGTGAAGGTCGATAAGACGTGGTTTTATTTCAGTTTTCCTTACAATTATCTTCCCATGATGAGCAGTTAGCGCCGAATCTTGTTCTATGGTCCTTGTATTATTTCTTATCGTTAATATTTGTATATCTTGTATCTTGGCTTGTTTTGTGTCATAATTTCTCCATATCTTTGTTTTTATTGTTACATTTCTTGTTGTTTATGTTTCCACAATTATCTTGTATCACGTTTTGCTTTGTTTTTTCTTGTGTTCGACCAACCATTGAAAATGTGGATTGGATTTTCAAAACACTCATCATAATATCTCAATAATTTGAGAATAGTGCGAAAACAATTGGGGTATCTTAGCTCAAAAATAATAAATATCATGCCAAATGCATTGTCAGAATATCTTTCTAATAGGGGCAGACAGAGGATGGAACAGATAAATAAGTGGGTGATACAAAAATTTTTCTTCGACATCAGTCAAATATTATAATTACTAGTAATTTATTGTCAACTTCGATTTTTGTAGCTTTGATTATTAGTAATAAATTTTATATTGTCTAAACAGCTGATACTCTCACTCAGCGGTCAGGGTTTTGCCCTTGCTGGGTGGTGCCATGTAATTTTAATTTATTTGTAAAATAGCATAATATTATAATCTAGAATATTTCTTTTGTAAGTTTTTTTATTTTGTATTTTGTTTTTATGGGCAATAAAAATGTTTAAAAAAAATTTATTCACTTCATCAAGGTCAGATTTGAGGACTTCTTTCAAGGCCATTTTTAACGTCTTGGAAAATAGCCAGGACTCCTTTACGGTACCCTAAGTCAGGATACACTTCTATGAAATATAGCTTCTTATCAAAACGCCTTCTCAATTATTATACATAGGAAGGGAAAAATTTCAAGCTACCAATGAAATCTATATTCGAGATTTTTAGTTAAGATTAAGTATTATTATATTTGTATATATTAGTATATTTGGTTAAGATTACTTACGATTTATTAGATTTGAGATCAATATTCAACTATGAAATCTGATTCACCTATTTATTTAACCTAACTCAACCTGTTTTATTTTTCTTAACATGCAATTGAAATGCTGAACTCCCTGATTGAACTATTTGATGTTGTTCTATATAGTAACTGAGAAAGCATTATCATTATATATATTATTGACTAGCAGGAAACCCGTGCTCCGCAAGGGTCTATTTTAAAACTTGACAAACTGAAAACTTGAGGAAATGAAATTTTGGAGAATTGAAAATAGGTCTATAACCATCCTCGGTTGATTGAGAATCTATTTGCAGAATTTCAAGTTAATCAGTCCAGTAGTTCAGACGTGATGATGCGTTAAACATAATTTTTCTATCCCGTACTTGTATAAGCCGGTTCTTTACTTTATTATACTGTAGTATAGATAATGATATCGTGTCATCTGGCTGGCTAAGGTCAAATATTTTATTACAATGGGAATACAAATATCAATCAGATAACACATAAAAAATAATAACCAGCACCTAATCTGGAATCTCGAATCACACCTTAATTCATCTGCTCCAAAATTAAACGCACCAATGCGTGATCAAACTGATGCACAATGATGTCTATTGGGCCTTTACAAGCAGTCTGACTGACACTCGTCAGCCCGAGCACATTGCTTCGTGTGCTGAGTCAGCCGAATGTGGAAAGCGCGTGTAGGCCTACTCTACTTCAGACAGACTGACATTGCAGAACAGAAGCACGTATTCAGATGGCAGCATTCACACCAGACGCCGGCACAACACACCTGCTTTTATGAATGAAATATGAGCTGTGTCTGACTACAACTATAACTCTCTTTTCTCCCTTGCTTCATCACTTTCTCTCTCTTTGGGAGCTGGAGCGAGTGCTAAAGTTTTGTGATTGATTAAGCGCAGCCCCCGGCAGACCCCCCCCTCACCAGCCCACCATGTTGGCCCGCTTAATTAATTCCCGACATTGAGGTCGCTACAACTTTTGCAACCTGGCTCCGGTATACAGGTTTCATCGCATATTGTCCTTATCCGTTGTTCTCCAACAACCTGCACGGCTCTGATCTACTACCTCACCTTGAAGGGAGTTGTATTACCCCTCGCCCTTCCACACTTTCACTCCACCACCCTTATCTAGTATCAACCTAGACTGCATCACCGTACTACAACACATACGCTTGTACGCACAGTTTCATCCCGAAATACCCCTACAGCAAATTTGGTTTTACAGCATGATATTCAGTTTAGATTGAATATACTGTAGGATGTATAACGTGTGATATAATAGAACGTGTGACCTCGCTAATATTAATTAAGATAGTAATGTGCTGATGGTTCAAATGAATACAGAGATGTATTACAGACATTCTCAAATTACAGTGAATTTATAGACGTTATTCTATTTACTGCATCAATATTACTGTTCCTTCTACATAATATTACGCCTTTTCACATTGATTCATGGTTTTATTGTTGAGTCCATTTGTTTGGACGCATTTACAATTATATCTCCACCGGAATAGGAATCATATATCCAACTATACGACTGTTTATCTTGGATGAAGCTAGTACAACTTCATTCAACAGAGGAATCCATTTCTCTTCATTAGACTCATTCATCTTCTATTATCCTTGTTATGTTATCCTTCTGTCCTAGTGATGTTACCCATGATCAATTTTGGTGAATGATTGACAACTGATTTCATTAGAATCGATAAAACACAAGGATAAAATTAATCATCATTAAAAATTATTTTGATCGGTTCAATGATATTTCCTGGTTTAATATGTTCTGATTTTTTATTCTAATGTTCTTGAAGGATAAATTTCAGATAAGAAAAGCAATTCCTTATCCATCTAATTCTAAATTTCTTCTCAAATTAACTGCTCTGTTACTGGAAGAGCCCTGTTCGAAACTTCGATCGTTTCAACATCCTAAAGATCGTCTTATCAATTCATTGCAAGACATGAACGATATTGTCATTAACCTTCCGGTAGTCGCGCCCTACTAAATCTCACGAGCATTCGCGTGTTGTGATTTTTACAACATCCAATTTTCCAAGTGTTATGTACTCTGTTCACTGTCAAAACATTTCAATCAATTGTATTATTACTATTTTCATTTCATTGGATCATTATGCACGCCTATAAACATTTGCATGATCACCTTTTCGAAGCCCAATAAGGTACACCAAGCAAAGCCAACAATTCCATGTTATTGGTTCGTTGACAGTTTCTTTCCCTATCATACTTATGCACTGTTGCGACTAAATGGCTCGGTTGATACTGCAACTCCGTGGAGTGATGGGGAGAAAGTTTTGAAATGCATAGGTGACTGATTCACTTACACGTTTTGTGCAGCAAAAAAAACTGACACTGTTGTCTTTTTTACAACAGCGTGACTGCCGGAAGGTTAATCATTCATTACAATGATCATGTTTCCCAAAAACACCAGGCTCTGTTTCCAGGGTATAGGATTCCACTTTAATTCTAAATTCGAAAAATTATAGCAAATTTTTCTGAAGCAAAACTAGAGCTCTCCTCTAACTGCGTATTACGTGAAAGTTTGGATATGCGCCAAATCAACACAGTGTCTGAATGTTGTCACTTTTAGAGGGTTCAAGGCTGAAAAGTGAGTCTTTGCAAATGGCAATTGTCACAACAGAAACTTCTGCCCCACTGTAATTATTATACTTTGAGCTTGTTACCTTGACAGGGGAGAGGCGAAGTCTTGACTTTTAAATAAGGGATCCCAGTCCCCTAGAGCGGTACTCTAATTCTAGGGGAAAGGTTTTCACTTTTGTACAGCTTAATAAAAAGTAATTGGATGCACTGCCGCTGCCGCTACGCACTTCTGGAATCATGATCTATAAATAGGAGGGCTTTTTAAATAAACTTTGGAAGGGACTCTTATTAGCTGATATTGTGACTTTGGAATTCACATTTTCCACACTCATACTCAATATCAGTTACCTAATATCAGTAACAGACTAAACTCTATAACATTTTTTCAATAATATTGGAGTCATAACATCAATGGAGTGGAATAGACTTTCTCCTCATCGTTGGATCAGTATATTTATTCATATATTTAGGTCGTGGTTTTTTAATAGGATTCAGTCTCAAAAAATCTTGATAGGCCTAGGTATGGGCTTCTCCTATAACTCTTGTAATTCAATAAAAATAAATATATATAAATATGATACTTATACTATAGTGTTGAGGAATAAAAATAAATTGCACACCATAAACATTTCATACATATATTAAACAAATAATGCAAAAAATAGATCGAGGCAAAAAATATATAAAGAGCGATAAAAAATATAATATAAAAATAGAACAATAATTGAAATCAGTAAAATATCACAGGCTAAACTTTATATTCTAGATTTATGGCACGAATCATTACCATGTGCCTTTATCTTAAAATCATATGCATTCTTTTGCATGTAGCTGCGATATACGCTTGTTAATACTTGTTGACTTGGACAATTCAATTAAAAATATGTTCTTTAAGATCAGCTTGATAAATTAGCCACTAATAATCCAAATATATGTACATATTAAAATCTCTAGTACTTAGTAGATTTCTTTGTATCGAATATATATTTTATCTCAGGGTGCAAGATTCGGCACCTGACGGAATAGGTAGAGCCATTCATCTAGTGAATTAGAGCTATAACAAACTATCGCAAATTATATTGCAAAAATTAAATATCATATGCATATGTTTTAATAGCCTAGATTTTATACTTCTTTGATTCAATAGAATTTTCTGAAATGTATTGATCTATCTTTTTCTTTCAATAAAATACCTTTAATACTAATTTTTACTTGCGCAAGTATTACTCTTATTAATTTCTTAATTTATAATAAAAACCCTTTCGGCGAGCTAGCTTTGATTATTAGATTAATTCGAAGCACTAGGGCGCCCATCACTAATTCAATATTTATCACTCACGTGTCGAAAATCTTCTTATAAGCCGCCGATGTCGATCCAACTCCATGTGGTCCGGAATATGGTAGCCGGAATCGTCTCTTCCAAGGGGTTATAAATTTATTTGAAATTGAAAATGACTTCTGCTTTACAATAGCATCACGAAGTCCTTTAAGAAATTTAATAATGTGATTTAACTTTAACTTTTACAAATTATTAGCAAGGTACTACGCTCTAAAATATTTGGGGTCCTCTCCTGGTGGCATTTGGTTGGCGAGTGCTGGTTCTCCTTTCTCAATTTCACAAATCTCATTTCCGACTTTCAAATTAACATAAAATTTGAATATCTTAGTCCTCCGCCATTTAGGTTCAAATAGATCTTACAAAAAATACCAAAATATTACTTAGATTGTACGATTAATAATTTCTTTGCTTTCGAGCCATATCGATAACATAGACTATACAAAGTTTTAACACAAATCCAGTACATTTATATAAATATATAGAAATATTTTTGAATTGGCCTACAGTTGCCGCCTATTAACTGCCGTTTTGCTATTGGTGCATGCAAATTTTATTCGGTATTCATGCGCCTGGTACCTCCTATTTCCTGAATACACTTAATTATTTTTATTTGGTTTATTGGTTATGCTCTTTACATGCTAGCTAATATTCTATACATTAATATTAATTTCATGCTACCTAATAATTAGCCACGTGATCAGGTGTTTTTTCACATTGCATACCGTTTGATTGCAATAGAGCTCTGCCAAGGGGTTTTTGGTCAGATTCTACGTTGCTCGATTTGATCGATCTCTAGGTCACCGATCCGTGAATACATGTACCTAACCTCAATCTTCAAAATATTTTATATAATAATCTATTTATTAGCAACAAATTCCTTCAAATCCTTTTTAGGTTTTTGTACCGTTTAGCCAGAACAAGCTGATGCTATCTAAACTTAGTTATTATCTATTTGGCGATATTAGCCAGTTACTTTATTTTCAGACCTATTACTATTTCGGTTAGGGATTTTTATCTACCCAAATTCGATACTTTACACGCGCCCCTGGGTTTGAATTCAAAATATTTGAGAATCACAATGTTTTTAATGAAAACCCACCCTTCAATACATCGATATATACTATACTTTATTTATAAATTATACTCTCATACTTCTATCACAGTTCGCAGACATATTTGCTGCATCTCCTTTAGACCTCTATCAAATACAATAACAAATTCTCCTCCTCAACACACATAAAATATCATAAATATAATCTTCTAAACGCACTCCTCCTGACAACACTTAAAACATAATATTTTTAAATTCGCTGCTCGCAGGGCCGCCAACCTAACTACACACATTTCATGATTCTCACAATTGATTCCTTTCAGACAATAATTTCGATTTACAAAACTTCTGGGCTTATATCTTATAGTACTTCTTAGGTCTTAATATAAATGATTTTCTATACATCAGGTACAATCTTTTCTTTTGCTAATGGCTCTTTGGGTTTTTGGTAGCTTGCATTCACTTTAGGTTTTTTCAGGTAACAAACGTGGCATAACTAAAGGTAATAAATATAAAACATATAAATAAATATACCGACATTAATAAATATGATAAATAACAATAATAAATAACATTTTTGGGGTACAATACTTTTTCATAAACATATGTTTAACAGACGTTACATATTTGATTTAGTTGGCTTTGCCCAGCTGGTCACTGGTTCTACATTTCATACTGCTACATGTTACATCAGAATTTGCTGTCGAATTTCATAACTAACCTAATTGCTGCATTTTTTCCTTTCAAAGGTAATTAACAAATTTTAATTATTCTATCCCCGCTTGTGTCCTTTTTTATTTGATGTAGCTAATTTAATTACATATTTAAAAATTATTCTTTTTCTTATTGCAGGCTTCTAACGGTTGGAAGGAATTAAAACACTGGATTGTTGCCATGCGGTTCTATGCCAAGATTAAATTTATTACGAAAGGTTAGTAATTGGCTTGATAGTGATGTTTTCTTTGATTGCTTATCGTATTTATTTCAAATTCGATAATATTTCATGTAGAAATGTTGTGATTTACTTGCATCTTCTTGCATTCTGCTTGTAGCTATTGTAGGCTGGTGAGGTTATCTGTTGTCCGGTTGTTGATTGTTGAGGCAGTCCTAATTGATAATTTTTTCATCATAAATTTAAAGCCCTTGTATCTGGTGTATTCCTTTAAATAATTCCAAGCTTCATTTATGATAATTCCTTTTAATCCATTCTTTTTCCAATCAATCTGTACTCTTAACTCATCCTTCCTTTCATTATTTTCATCTAATATTCTTGATTTCGGCTTATTATAACTCATTAGGCTTACAACAATAAACATTTTTATAATATTAAATTTCCAATTATCAATCATAGATTCATTTAATAATAACAATACAATATTTTCCATCATATCTACAACACAGTCTTTTATTAATATCACAGCCATTATTACAAACATTACATACCATATCAAAACATTTATCAACTTTTTAACAATATAATCTTTCAACATATAGCCAGGTACTTCCATTTTATTAATATAATTCCTTATTTCTTCCACTCTTATTAACCACTTCCCATTCTTCATTAGTCTATCTTCCATTTCCTTGTTGCCCATGCACGAATCCATATTTGTTCTATCAGTTCCATTTTTATCCCATTTATTACGTCCATTTTGCCGGTCACATAGCTGGTTATCTGTTTTAAAGCGTATGTGCCGCGGATGCACGCCGTCGGTCCGCTCCTGTCCTCCTCGGTGTCGGTCCGGTGTCCTCTTCGGGCGTTTGAACCGTGCATGCGGCCGGTATGCACGCGCGTGGTTCCTCCTTCGTCGCTTCTTCCGCCTCCGGGCCTTATGATGCATGCCTATTTTCTCCTGCATGTTGTCCTCCCAGTCCTGATGTCGGCCGTCTGGTGTCCTCGGGCGCTTCCGTCTCCGGGCCTTGTGATGTTGGTACCTCTTCTCCCGTATGCCGTCCTCTTGGTCCTCTATCCTGGGTTCCTTGATCTGCTGTGGGGTTGATTGATGCGCGGGTGTAGGCTCGGTGCGCGGATGCTTGATGGTGTTTAAAACAGGTAGTATGGTGGCGGTCTCCTCCTCGTAACTGTTTATTTTTGGCAGTGGTGGGATTTCAGCATTATTATAGTGTATCGGTTCTTGTTGTAGGGTTGTGGCCGGTAGTGATTCTTCGGCGGCGAGTTGCTCTTCAGTGGGAAACAGGAAACTTAATAAAGGTTGATGCTTACAGGGCGTTTTAATTGCATGTTGAGCGGCGGTTTTTGGTGGTGATTTATCTTGTATTAACATCTGTTTTTCTAATATTTTCGGTTCTTCTAATAATGTTTTCGGTAAATCACTTCTGAATGTGGTGTATGACGTTGAAATATCCTGTTTTTCTTGGTTTGTTTCATTTGAGCTTGTGCTTGTTATATCGGGGGTATCATATAGTCCTGGTTTATTAGCTGTAGTTTTCTGTATATCTGGTGGCGGGTCGTTGGGTGCTGGGTTCCGGGTTTTTTGTTGATTCAATCGTATTGCATGTGCTAATGTATAATTTGTGCTTACTTGTTGAGGTGGCGGTTTATAATTTCTGTTGTAATTGTTCTGTGTGTGATTATTATTTGAGTTTAATCGATCACGGCCATCATAGTGATTCTTACGGTTGCTCTGCTGGGCATAGTGGTTGGTTGTGCGATTTTGAAATTTTTCATTATTCCAGTTACCATTTTGCCTGTGCTCATAGCGGCGTTCAAATTGAGGGGCGGATCGGTAGCGATCATATGATACCGGTTCATAATTTTGGCTGTTATACTGATTAAATTTTGAGTTATGTTGATTTTGTGCGTATCTCTGGTCTGAACGGTGGTTTGATATTGCCATCACAGACTGTATGCCATATAAATGATTTATCAGCTGCTTGCAATCAGTAATGGGTTGTGTGGCGAGTGCCATTCTAACTTGATACGGTAGCTTCTTTAAAATAATACTTGCTAATGCCGATTCATTAATGGGCTCGCTCAATTGAGAATTTTTAAACTGTAGGGCAGTGACGAAAGTGGTACATGCACCGTCTAAGTTAGGGTTGAAATCGCATGATATAATGTCCGCTAGCATGTCCAACTGTTTACTTCTGCTCCAATACTGTTCCAGGAAGACAGCTACAAACTCATCCAATGATGTAAATTCATGGGCTCTACTCCGAAAGAACATCAGGGGTTCGCCAATCAATAAATTAGTCAAACGAAGACGCCACATGCTCCAAGAGGTAGGTGCAAGAGTTTGTACTAATTTTATCTGATCAATGAATGGTTGAGGTTGCAAATGGCGATCAGTATTATCAAATTTTCCCAGTCCTTGTAATATACTATGTGCGTTGAGGTTGTCTGTTTGAATCCCTTGAGGTCGTTGTTGAATATGATTTTCTAATGCTGTTATTTTTTCCTGTGTCATCTGCCATTGACTATTATGTGTAATTTTATTTGCGTTTATTTCTTGATTTAATTGAGTCAGAGTGGATTTTTGAATTAGTAGAGTTCCGTTTAAAGCTTTACAGGTTTCTGTATTTTGATTGATGCTACCTTGCAGTTGGTTCATTTTTGTGGACATATTAATCTGTTTATTTTGTATTTCTTTAATACTGTTAATATTTTTGTCAACTGTAGTTGTTAAATTTTGATTGGCAACGGTAATTTGTTTGTGGATTTCTTGGTGGCAATCGGCCTTAATGTTATTTGTTATATCCTGAATGGGTGTAGTGATTTGTGTGGTTAGGTTATCTATCCTTTCGTTGAGTTCACAGGTAACCGTATCCAACCTTTCCGATAATCCTGCCGTAACTTTATCCTGACTTTCTTTCTGTAGAGTTATCATTGCTTTTAATTCTTCCCTATGATTCTCTACTTTAGTCTCAATATTATCCAACCGTCGTTCTACTGATTTTATAGCGCCTGTGGTCTCTTTCATGCCCTGTTCCACTGTTTGTTTATTTTCCTCTTTTACTGCAGCAATCTCTTTTTTAATCTCCTGCATCATATTATCCATTGTGTTTTGTAACATAATATTGAACGTACTGCTAGTTTGTTCCATTATTACCTTTTGAAGCGGATCTAACTCTGTGACTGAAAATATACTTTGTTTGCCCAGGTGTGACTCGGCCTCCGGCGATGCGGGTTCTGCAGGCTGCTCCTCGCCCCCTTCAAAGTTGATCTCTGCTATCCGTTGATTCAATGGTGTGTCAGCGGCGTCAATTCGAGTGGATGATAGAGGTTGCAGACCTGGTGGATCAAAGACTATCAACCCGACGCTTCCTGGTTCCCTTTCTCGTGGCGTATTGGCATCTACCGTGGTGGGGTTTGATGTGCTTGGAGTCGACAAAGTGGGATCTGTGCAACCGCCGTACATATATGAAACTTCAGATTTTGCGGGAGTGTGATTCATTATGTCAAATATGATAAATGCTAATTAAAAAGTGATAAATGATAAGCGAAAATGCTTAAAAAAGAGACACAAACCGGGACTTACAGTGGAACAGTGATGTGCAAAGTGTTTGGATACTCATACGACAAGGTATTTATACTTAAGTTTTTTATAATGCTCTAGCGCCCCCAATGTTTTGTTTTAATTTATTCTTGGCTAGTTTACAGGCTGTGACTTATTTTCCAACCGGCTTAAACACATAATATATTTTTGACTAGAAAGTAATAGCAGTTTAGGCTTATAAAATATAATCTCTCTCTATAAACATGTATTTTTTACAGTACTAATAATATAAAATTTTCTTTAAAACATATAATTCTTCTTATTTAAAGCTATTGATTCCCCAAAAAGTAATACAAATTTTACTTCGCCAGTTTTCCTCAATACTCGTATAAGTTATCTATAATTTTCAATATGGTTATTGACTTAATTTCAAATAATTATTCAATGAGCTCGGCTCTCATCATCAGCCCCACGTTGGGCGCCATGTTTTATGTCATGTTATTCTTTATATTTAAATAATGATTAGCCTCCTGCTTGACATCAGTCGGTAAAGCATGAGATATTTGATATAATCATATATTTAGGTCGTGGTTTTTTAATAGGATTCAGTCTCAAAAAATCTTGATAGGCCTAGGTATGGGCTTCTCCTATAACTCTTGTAATTCAATAAAAATAAATATATATAAATATGATACTTATACTATAGTGTTGAGGAATAAAAATAAATTGCACACCATAAACATTCATACATATATTAAACAAATAATGCAAAAAATAGATCGAGGCAAAAAATATATAAAGAGCGATAAAAAATATAATATAAAAAATAGAACAATAATTGAAATCAGTAAAATATCACAGGCTAAACTTTATATTCTAGATTTATGGCACGAATCATTACCATGTGCCTTTATCTTAAAATCATATGCATTCTTTTGCATGTAGCTGCGATATATGCTTGTTAATACTTGTTGACTTGGACAATTCAATTAAAAAATATGTTCTTTAAGATCAGCTTGATAAATTAGCCACTAATAATCCAAATATATATATATATTAAAATCTCTAGTACTTAGTAGATTTCTTTGTATCGAATATATTTTTATCTCAGGGTGCAAGATTCGGCACCTGACGGAATAGGTAGAGCCATTCATCTAGTGAATTAGAGCTATAACAAACTATCGCAAATTATATTGCAAAAATTAAATATCATATGCATATGTTTTAATAGCCTAGATTTTATACTTCTTTGATTCAATAGAATTTTCTGAAATGTATTGATCTATCTTTTTCTTTCAATAAAATACCTTTAATACTAATTTTACTTGCGCAAGTATTACTCTTATTAATTTCTTAATTTATAATAAAAACCCTTTCGGCGAGCTAGCTTTGATTATTAGATTAATTCGAAGCACTAGGGCGCCCATCACTAATTCAATATTTATCACTCACGTGTCGAAAATCTTCTTATAAGCCGCCGATGTCGATCCAACTCCATGTGGTCCGGGAATATGGTAGCCGGAATCGTCTCTTCCAAGGGGTTATAAATTTATTTGAAATTGAAAATGACTTCTGCTTTACAATAGCATCACGAAGTCCTTTAAGAAATTTAATAATGTGATTTAACTTTAACTTTTACAAATTTATTAGCAAGGTACTACGCTCTAAAATATTTGGGGTCCTCTCCTGGTGGCATTTGGTTGGCGAGTGCTGGTTCTCCTTTCTCAATCTTTACAAATCTCATTTCCGACTTTCAAATTAACATAAAATTTGAATATCTTAGTCCTCCGCCATTTAGGTTCAAATAGATCTTACAAAAAATACCAAAATATTACTTAGATTGTACGATTAATAATTTCTTTGCTTTCGAGCCATATCGATAACATAGACTATACAAAGTTTTAACACAAAATCCAGTACATTTATATAAATATATAGAAATATTTTTGAATTGGCCTACAGTTGCCGCCTATTAACTGCCGTTTTGCTATTGGTGCATGCAAATTTTATTCGGTATTCATGCGCCTGGTACCTCCTATTTCCTGAATACACTTAATTATTTTTATTTGGTTTATTGGTTATGCTCTTTACATGCTAGCTAATATTCTATACATTAATATTAATTTCATGCTACCTAATAATTAGCCACGTGATCAGGTGTTTTTTCACATTGCATACCGTTTGATTGCAATAGAGCTCTGCCAAGGGGTTTTGGTCAGATTCTACGTTGCTCGATTTGATCGATCTCTAGGTCACCGATCCGTGAATACATGTACCTAACCTCAATCTTCAAAATATTTTATATAATAATCTATTTATTAGCAACAAATTCCTTCAAATCCTTTTTAGGTTTTTGTACCGTTTAGCCAGAACAAGCTGATGCTATCTAATCTTAGTTATTATCTATTTGGCGATATTAGCCAGTTACTTTATTTTCAGACCTATTACTATTTCGGTTAGGGATTTTTATCGATGTGGATGCAATGCAATCCTGGTTATCTAGAAGGCAGCGGCGGAGATTTGAGCGTGTAACGAGCCAGTCAAAGGAAAACTGAGACACGGCATCGGTGCAGAATAATTAAGATACCATCTGCCCATTTAACCCATCCAACTGACCAATTAGTGGCCTCCAATGATAACCTCCCCCTCCCAACATGCCCTACCACACCTGTATAGGGCAGCCACAACCCATCAGCCACTTGGGATCCTTGGTGCCAAAAGCTTTCCTTCACGCGTCATCGAGTGCCTTCACAGAGTTACTAAACACGAAGATAGAGAGTGTGTGCGGCAGAGAAGGATGATGGGTAAGGGATATACAAAGAGTAAGAGAGAAATCAAGAATCAGATGAGCGTGAGTATGGGAGAGTATAAGAGAATGAGATGGAGTGAGAGGGAGGGAGAAAAAAGAGAGAGAAGAAAAATGTGGGAGAAATTGACTGATTGAATGATTATCAAGAGCAAAATTGGGATTCCAGGTTCTCTCTGCCACACAACCCCGTGGAAGGGAGAGAGAGAGAGAAAGAGATAATGATTAGGAGAAAGAGAGAGCGAGTGACTGAGAGAAATATTTGGAGATATGATAAGAGAGCGCGATTTGATAATTGTGGGTGAGAGAGAATCAGACAGGAATAGAGAGATTAGATAGGAGAGATTGGCAGATAGTAAGAGATGATAGAGAGAGAGCAAGAGTGGAAGAGGAATACTATAGCGAGAGATTAGATGAAAGAAAGAGAATGAGTGAGTGAGAAAGGTAGATAGTGAGGTAGATGTAGTGTGTAACGTTCAAAAATCCGAATGGATAAATAAAAATCCCTATTTGAAGAAATTTATAGGTCTAAGTGAAATAATAGGCTAATATCGCCAAAGATGATAACGTTAAAGATTAGATAATATCAGGCATCCTGGCCAAATTGTACAACAGCCGAATAGGAATGGAAATAATTTTTGCTACTATATAATATTATATGAAATATTGAAAATTTGAGGTTAGGCGTAAAACATCTACTGATCGGCGACCTAGTGATCGACCGAGTCGCATAACATAGAATCTGACCAAACACCTTGGCAGAAACTTATTGTGGCGAAACAGTATTCAACTTGAGGAACCAAAGGTTACACGTGGCTAATTGTTGTAATATAAGAATCAATCTATAACCCTCATAAAATTACTTGGCATGTAAAAAGCATATTAAAAAACCCAAACAAAAATAATTAAATGTATTAAGGAAGTAGGAGGTTACTAGGCGCATGAATACTATAATAATTCGCATGCAGCAATCAAATGGTGGCAATGGATAGGCGAGAATAGTGAGCCGATTCAAATATATTTATATATATTTCTACAAATGATAAGAGTTTGTGAATTATTATTGTACAGTTTATGTTTTGTATACGGCCCGAAGGCAAAGAAATTATTAAAGATGTAACATAAGTAATAATTTAATAGTTTGGTACGGTCTATTTGAGCCATGAATAGCGGAGGAACAGAATATTTAAATTTCATGTAAATTTGGAAATCGGAAATGAAAATTTTGAATTAGAAAATAGAATTTCGACACTTGCCTGCCAACTTCCACCATGAGATGTCACCAAAAATTATAGAGCGTAATATCTTACTATTCCTTTTAATAACTTAAAGTAAATCGAATTTCTATTTTTTTTCATAAGACTTTGTGATGCTAATGTAAAGCAGAAGTCATTTTTAAATAATTTTTTAACCCCTTGGAAGAGACGACTCCGGCTACAAATAATCCAGGACCACCAGGAGTTTGGATCGACATCAGCAGCTCATAGAAAATTCCAGCACGTGAGTGAGAGAAGTTCGAAATAGTGATAGGGCGCCCTCAGTGCTTCGAAATAAAATAAGAATCAAAGCTAGCTCGTCAAAAGGGTTTTTTATAAATTAAGAATTTGGTAAAAATACTTGCGCAAGTAAAGATAGTATAAAAGGTATTTTATTAGATAGTAACGAATCAATCCATATATCAAAAAGATCCATCAATCAAAGAATACTAAGTTCTAGGCTGTTAATACAATATTCATATGATCATTAATTTCTGCAATATAATTTTCGATAATATAATGTAGCTCTGATTCACTAGGTGAATTGATCTATTTATTCTGTCAGGTGCCAAATCTCGCATCCTGAGATAAAAAATATTTATTATAAAGAAATCTATTGGAAACTATACAATTTTATATATATTTGGATTATTAGTTGTCAATTTATCATGCTGATTTAATAACTTCATATACAAATAGAATCGTCCAAGTTGACAAGTATCAGCAAGTTGATATCGAAGCTACATGCAAATAGATGCATATGATCATGAAATGAAGCACATGGTAACATTTCGTGCTATAGAACCTAAAAGATAGTAGGCTATTAATCTGTGATATTTTATTGATTTCGTTTCTTGTTATATTATATATTCCTGTCGCTCTATATATTTTTGTTTTGACCTATTTTTGAGATATTAGTTAATATATGTATAGAAATTTTTTATGGTGCATGATTCATTCTATTCCTCATCACTATAGGATATCAGTTATATATATATATATATATATATTATATATATATATATATATATATTTATGAATTATCAGTATTATTGTAGAAGCTCAGATCTGGGCCTATAAAGATTTTTATGAGACTATATCCTAGTAAAAACCACGATCAGATTTTATAATTATTGAACTATTTCTCATGCTCTACCGATTGATGCCAAGCAGGAGGCTAATCATTATTTAACTATAAAATATAACGTGACAAGTGGGAGAGAAATTGAAAGACATGTGATAAGAGAAATTATGAGAGAGGGAGATAAATGGAGAAATAGTGAGAGATAAGATGGGAGAGAGTGAGAGAAAGATATGGTGGGAGTGAGAGTGAGTGAGATGGAAAAGAGAATGAGTGAGAGAGAATTGATTGGAAGTGTGAGGGAGAGGAAGTGAGAGTGGAAGAAGGTGTTTCAGAAATTAAGGACGCTAGATTGATTGATTGATTAGCTGTCTCTATTAAAAAACGTAGGAGGGCGAAGTTAGGGGGCAGCCGGCCCTCTCTCACCCTCAACCCTCCAATACAATTCTGAGTGATACACTGTACAACAATATTATGAGATTAAGAAAACAAACTAATTCAACAAAATAATGAAAATAAGGAAAAACTTTCAAATAGCGAATGAAAAAGAGGAAAAAATCAAATATCTTTCGAACTTAAGTCAGTGAGAATACAATGAGAAAAAAGAGAAAAGTGAAAAGTGAAAAGTCAGCTAGAGAGAGAGAGCTTGATTGATTGAGAGAGAGAGAGAGAGAGAGTTTGAGAGGGATAAAAGTATTTTGCAAAGAACAGATTGAGAGAGAAATCAGCAGAGATTACATGGGAGACAGAGAGTGGTTATATTAGTGTTACAATATGAGAGGAAGAATGAGAAGAATAGTAAACGTGTATGTGAAGGAGTAAGAAAGCCGGAGATAGAAAGACAAAGTGGAACGATGTGACATTATGAGAGAAAGTATGACAGAGTGGGAAGGAGGGGATGTGATTAGAAGATAGACGACACAGTAACCTACACGAATGAACTGTCGAAGTGGTAAACTTGGGAATCATGTCGTTGCAAGCACCCACAATGCACCTTTCAAAGACCAGTCAGCCAATCACATGCAACGTAACGTGTAATTGGTCAGCAAATAGGGTGGTTCTGTGTTTGCCAGTTCACTGGATGAACATTTTCGGAGATGAAATTCTATTGGTCATCATGTTTCCTCCTGATTTTCTGGTCTATCTAATTCCATCCTACATCTTATTCCCATTATATTAATTTTTCTCCACAAGGATGATAATTCTTATAGTACATTTCTCATTTTTGAATCAGACTGGCTTCGAACCCACTACGATCTAACGAGGCTACACTATAAGAGGCTGAACATCAATCAACCAATAGCAGTCCGTTTCAAATGTTTCTAGTGTCTAGTCAAGAAAATAACTTGCATGAGTAATCCAAGTGTGCTATCTGGTCGCACCAGGCATATAGTTTTACATCACATCCGGCGGCTTTGGGTGAGATGTGTTCAATGGTCGTATATGCAGCCGTTCACACAAACGGACGCGGAAACGACCGTTTCTAAACCGTCGACGACAGCGACTCTATAAACATACGCCACCGACGTTTGTGCACTTTGACTGAAACGTTGCCTTTCCACCGCAAGCTAAAACTACGCCACTAGCGACTAGCACCGTGTTTACTGCCCTGTAAAAGTGCGCCGAGCAACTCGTTCTGCCGTGAAATTGCTTTGTTTAACGGGCGCTAAATTTTGATTCCAAGCTTGCGAGATTTCAACCCGGTTATATCCTCGGAGATGCGATCTCAACACCAGCTAGTAGCAGAATACCATCAAATCTCATCCCAACTATTGGCCGGCCGACTTTTGGTCATAGCCAACGCACTTAATGACTCAAGAAACCAACTCGTGTTGAATTTTAAGGATTGGCGAAGCCTATTCGATTTATATCAGCTAATTTATTTTTTAAGGGTTTTCAGTCTCCTCAAATGAAAATTAGATGGTCACTGTAGGGAGAACTGTAAGTATATTGAACATTCTACAATAAAAAAAATCTGTTGTGGCGCACTCATTCAACTTTCCTTGTCGTCATGAAAATTCATCACATGACGCTGGTGTTCACGCGCATATCAAGTCAAAGATATGAGCCACCTAGTGACAGGACAATAACGCTGGAGACACACGAGATCTGCTATCTCTTCATAGTGAATGATTTGATAGGATCAACAGTTGAATAATCACATTTTCTCGAATTTCAAGCTTATTTTCATTTTTAGGTAAAAATGTTACTGATCATTAATTGTAGAGATTTTCATGCTCAATCTTTTCCACTTGAAATTTTTTGTTTGAATTGTATCTGAAGCCTGATAATTCTTCTTCTTCTTCTTCACTTCAAGGATTAGGTTTGTTAAAGAACCTGTTCCGGCACCCATCTTTTCCTCGGTCTTCCCACGTCTCTTTTCCCAGTAGGTTTATAGCATTTAGCCTCCAAAGGTATTCGTCCAGGAGGCATTCTATTCAAATGACTGCACCAATTCATTCTGTTTTGTAAGATTTTTCCATGTAAAGGTGTAACAGATAACGCTCTTCTTATCTCCTCATTTCTGATTCTATCTGCTCTAGTGCAGCCAAACACACTTCTTAGAAACCTCATTTCTGCAGCTTGAATCTTGTTGTCTACTCTACGTGTGTAGATCCAATTCTCACTTCCGTAAAGCAGTGTTGGTACAGCGATGGTATTGAAGAATTTGATTCTAGTATCCTGCCTTGTTTTATTTTTGAGGTTTCTATGAATATTGCCACATATTCGTTGGAACTTTGATACTTTGTTATGAATATCTTTATCTGTATCATAGGTTACATCATTGCCAAGATAATTGAAATTTTTCACCTGTTCTATTATCTTCACATTCGATTCTACCTTGGTTCTGGATGGCTATTTACCTTTGAAAGCCATTGATTTTGTTTTCTTAGTTGATATCTTTAAATTATATTTCTGAGAAACTCTGTCCAGCATAAACATCGCTTTCTGTAAGGCGTCCTCATTCTCTTGAATTATTGTAAGGTCAAATGCATACATGATTGATAATTTGGAATCTAAAATCAAACTTTGCATACATGGGGTGGAGCTACTGGAATTTTTACAGATTGGGATATCTTATACACAGACTCATATACACACACACACACACACACACACACACACACACACACACCACACACACACACACACACCACACCACACACACACACACACACACACACACACACACACACACACACACACACACACACACACACACACACTCACACACACACACACACAAACCAATGCTCAAAAAACACTTTTTTGGACTCGGGGGTCCTTGAAACATAAATAGAAATTTGGAAATTGGGGCACTTTAATTTTATTCGGAAAGCAATACTTTCCTTAACTATGGTAATAGGGCAAGGAAAGTAAAAATGCCTGGCTAGTCTATATTACAGCTGGCCATAGTCACTATTACTGAGAGATCAATAACTTACTATTATTTTCGAATAATCATTAAATAATCAATGAATAATCATTTTGAAAATTGAAAAATATTCTATAGGCCAGCTTGTTCAACCAATTGAAATAGTTATTTGTGCAACTAGTGCGCAAAGTGACAGTTTGCTGCACCGAAAGAAACGTTTACGCCCGAGCCGTAGGCGAGGGCGGAATGGTTTCTTGAGTGCAGCAGAGGAACTTTGCGCACGTATTTCACATTAAGTTTTTCCTACAGTTACCATTGAATATGAAAAGTGGGTAATTATGGGTAAAATTGCCTGAAATGTATCAAATGTTTTTCTGTGTAATTTTATTATTGATAAAAACCTTAATCCTAAAATCCTAAAGTCCTCGTTGTCCTTGGTTATAATATATAATGAATAATAATTAGCGCGTTGTGCTTGGTTGCACGTCTGCTCACTATAGCAGCCACAGCAGTCACTGTTACCAACTTCATTTTGATTTTGCTGCACTGTTGCTCCATATAACCTACTAAGTATTTTGCGTTGCCATGTTGCAAATCTGGAGTGCAGAAAAATTTTTCCCGCACTAGAGCGGAAAAGTGATTCTTTGCGTTCTGTAATCAGTGCAGCAATGGCCACTTTTCAACGTAACTGTAGGAAAAAATATTTTCTCACAATATCAGATAAGGGAAATTGAAAAAGTTTAGTAACTCCTGTATTATCCTATGAACCTAGTATTATCTATAAAAGGTATCGCACACTGAACTTTCAACCGATTTCATGTCAAAACAATATCAATAGTTTTCATTGTGGATTTACTTTCTATAAAAACAATTGAGAAATGGAATATCCATATCAGGATCAATACATGTAGTTATAGAATATTAGAAGATGTATTCTATTCCACTCAAGATGTATTTTTAATAAATCATTCTTATAAATTGTGTTCTATAGTACTACTTTGTTGTCAACGAGAAGAATTGATCCAATCTTAAACTTCTAATAGAATGCTCATCAAAAATTATTCATCAGCATCCCCATAAGAATGGTATCTTCTGTATACTTCAATGATAAGTATTCATCCTAGCGAAAAACAGAGTTTCCATGTTTTGCTGCTTACAAATTTAATGAGATCAGCTTTTATGAGGGGTGCGTCGTAAAATTCATGTATCCAGACAAGGGAATAAAGAACTGTGAGCGAAAAATCATAACTTGCATGTGATGTATTCTATACAGCGCTCCATAGTATTATGTCCATGAGCACATATAATACGTCGGTGAGATATCACGGGTGGACATTATATGCGACATTGGTCGAGGATAGATTGAGGAATGTTGTTCCAAAGTTGCGTTGAGCTGGAAAGGGCAAGGTTGGACGGTGAGAAGGAAAGGGTAAGTTAAGATAGGGCACGGACACCAGCGACGTATAAAGCTCCAAGGGCCACATGCCCTTCCTGCCCTTAGGTTCATCCCTGGCGTATTGTCCAGTGGACGTAGCCTGTGCATTCGACTATAAAATCAAAATCCACCGCTTACATTTTATAGCTGTAAGCCTGAGCTCGATTGCTGGCGCTGTGTTTGCTCGGACACTGAGATCAGAAATTCTCTGCATGGTAAGTAAGTGGGATGGAACAAGAGGTTGGAGTGAGAGAGAAAGCTGTGGGAGGATGAAGATAGCTACTTTGTTCGAGTGTAAGAGAAAGAGAGGAAGGTTAAGTATACATCAAGAAAGGGAAGACAAATTGAAACTGAGTTGGAATGAATTTTTAATAAGCAACAAAATGAAAGGAATCATAATATTGGTAGAGGGAGAGGGTGTGAGTATAGATTCAGATCATTATATCGAATTGGAAAATGATTTCATTGAAATTTATTAATCATCTATACTATAATAAAGGAAAGAACTGCTTGATGAAGGAAAGAAATGGCTTGTACATGTACGGGATAGGAACATTATGTTTGGCGCATCATCACGTCTGAACTACTGGACTGATTAACTTTAAATTTCGTATATAGATTCTTAATTAACCTAGGATGATTAAAGGCTCATTCTCAATTCTTGAAGATTTCATTACGTCAAGTTTTCAGTTTGTCAAATTTTAAAATAGATCCTTGAGGAGCACGGGTTACATGCTTAGGGTTACAAGCTTAGGAAAAACACAAGAAACTCATGCCATAGAATGAACAATCTCTATCAATAACTAAGGAAAAGTTTTCTCTGCTCATGCACAACTGATTATCGACCAATTTGAACTTTAGTCCAAGTAGATTTTGTTGATGTTATTTGTCATAGGTTTTATCATGTGATTAGTTGTTAAGAGTTGGCACCAATTCTGAGAACTTGAAGAACAAACAGAACACTCGAGTTATATGATAGAAACAATAATTCAAAATTGATGTAATCATAAATCTATGAAGTGTTTGCAACAAGAGATAATTTCAGAACCGCCGTGAAGCAAGAAACGCATTTGGAGGAGGATTTGGAAAATACTTTTCTCCCACTCACAATGATTCACTATAAAAAAGAAAAGGACATTATAATTGGCCTTTTCCGGTTGCATTGGGAATATTTTGAAGGGGAAACTTGGTAAAGGCAGGGAGAGAGTGAAAAGGTTACCGCTCTTTCTCTCAACACCCATTGCTCATTCTCCCCATCTTGCTCTCACCACGCAGATCATGCAGATCTGTTCAAATTGGCATTATCAAACAAGTATGGAAACAAGATGGAGGTGCAAAAGGTGGATGAAGAGAGGGTTTGAGAAGGAGAGGATTTTAGTAGAGAACAAGTTGGAGAATTAATATATTAAGAAAGGATAGATGGCGGTGGGGAAGAAAGACAATAGAAAAATCGAGTTAATAGAGGAAGTGGAAGAGCGATGAGAGGTGGTTAGGTTGTGTTTTGAGTAGGAGTGAGCGAGAGAAAGTGATGAAGTAGGAGAGGCTGTTGAAGGAGAGAGGCGTTGAAAATAAGAAAATATATGGATGGATAGGATGATGTGGAGACTAGGTGATAAAGAAAGAAGATGATTAGAAGGTGAACCTTAGAAGAAGGATGCGAAGATGATAGAGGAAGGAGGTGTTGGAGGAGAAAAAGGGATGAAGACGAAAAGGACCGGAAAAGAAATCAGTCGAAGAAGTTCTCGCCGAGAAGCGGGCCGAATAATTACCATGCAGGGAAGCAAGCTGTCGTAGATGATTTGGTGTTGGAAAGGGAAGGTGGTAAAGGCATCGGTCGACTCCCACCATCCTGCAGAACCAGGGGTTGGAGGAGGCAAAGTGCTGTAAGGAGCCACTTGATCTTTCTGCCGTGCAAAATGCAATAAGGGTTGAAGGGAGGAGGCAATGGAAGCTCGGCTTTGGAAGAGGTTTTGAAATAGGAGAGTGTTGTAAGGCCGGGTGATGCCTCCAGGGGGGGCGCTTCGAGACGAGCAGCGCCTTTTGATGTCCCCTGACCCCTTGGCATCCTGTATTCAGCGCTGTTCTTTACAGTACCCGCTAACTCTCGATTCGCAGACAGTGTCTGCACCCTAACACGGAAGTAACTTGACTAATCAGCGTTGCTTTGGCCAGCCAAACGAACATGACCCGTCTGCAATGGATGGTGGCTGCTCTAGATATAATTAAACTTGCTTTGACTCGTTGCAATCTTCTCTTTTGCTCCTGAACTAACATCGTGCTCACTTGAGTGCTCCTATATTCTATATGGAACCATAATTACAACGCTACATCAACCTTGAATGTCCGGGAGTTGTGGGCCTACTGTATTTTCAAATTTGTTTGCAATGTGCGCTGAGTCCTGAAGATATTTCCAGTATGGTCGTTCAAGAGGAAACGAGTAGTGAGTGTTATACATGTCCAGATGTCCATCATACTCATCAATATTTGAAACTCTGATCACTGTATTTTTTTCCAAAGTACTTGATCATTGAACTTTGATTCTCTGGCATCAAGACCCAGCCTACTGTGAGTTGCGCTCTCCTGGAAAATTCCTTCCACTTTTCCTAGATCCATTTGGAATTAGATTTTATGTTTCAATTATTAATGTTTTTTTTCTTTCTTCTCAATTTTTGTGTAGTTGAGAAGTTGATATTGTGGTGACAATTTCTTAGTCTTTTTCATTCAATATGAATAAATTACCACAATATCAACTTCTCAACTACAAGTTTCTAAGTATCAATAAATCTGTGGTTTTTGACAATTTCTTAGTCTTTTCCATTCAATTCATACATACATACATTCATTTAATCAGATATAAAAACGAAATGACATCCTTCATATTACAAACAATAGTTTCAAAATGAAGATTCAATTTATGATCACATGCATAAGTACAGGTGAAAGGTGAGGCAAAAACACCGGCAAAAGGAAGATTCCTTGTGCGCCAGTGTGAGTCGTATTATGTCTTGCTCAGAACTGATTTCTTTAAATGGATAATAATATTCCATAGTTCAAGTTATGTTTCGTTCACAATACTACGCCTGGAAAATCATGGAAAAAGTTAACTATGACTGCATTTTGCGCCACTATATTCAATCTGACTATAATATGACTTTTGCCCTCAATAATTACCAAACGCAATAAGTCCAAAACAATATAATTCAATATAACTCACTCTTCATCAAGAACGATTGATTATTCCAGCTGTAATCATGAATCAAATCAAAACAAATTAATTGCCAAATTTATATAAATAATTCACAAATACAATGGGGAACAAAATTCAGTTTCATACATTTGGAAATTTACTAATAAAATTACTAAAGCTTCCATTGAAACTAAATAATAGGTTGATTTGGAGACATGGTGATAAAGAGAGAAGATGATTAGAAGGTGAAACTTAGAAGAAGGATGCAAAGTCTGTTCGGATTCAAGTTACTTTTGTTCCTTAACATTATATCACTATAATTCTTTGAAAAATTGGGAATTCGGACGTGAGAGGAACGGCAACAGTTTTCAATTAACGTATCTCGGTGCAATCAACCATTAAAAGTTCGAAGCTGGGTCAATTCAATCGGACGGAGAGAAATCGGCTGCACTGTTTGAAGATGGCAGGTGGAAGTAAATATATCCGAGAATAAGAGAAAACTTTTATTATTCCCAGAGTGTGAAATTTTGTCTTCAACTGCCAGTTTTATTGATTGATATCCTTTTCCAAGCAATATAGAGGTGGAATATAATTTTATTTCAAGAGAGAGACTGAATGTAGTCGATCATTAACCTAATTGAGATGGATTTGAAACAGATGAGAGAAGTTTTCTCTTCTGTATACTGTGAATGATAGTACACGTGTGAGAATTCCTTTCAATGAATTAACGTAATTAATACATTTTTGGAACGAGATAGGTATTGGATTGGATAACTTTTATGAGCATTATTTATGAAGAACATGGAGTTCACAATATTTTTATATTCATGAATGAGACATGTAACATGTATGACATTTCTATCAGTTAAATGTCTCATGAATATTATTCTAGATTAATTTGTGACGTGTTTGAAATCTAGTACAATCATCGAATACCGGTAATTGGATGGATTATTTTGGATGATTTTTCCAAGGCTTCAGTGTTGGCTGGACTTATGAACTTGAGAAACAAATTTTGAAATCGAGGTTGAGTTCAGTAGATGAGAATAATATAATTAGGACGTAGCAAGGTAACTTCTTGACTCATCAAGTGACTTCATGATTTCAATTAGTGATTACACTCTCAGTAATTGTTTTGCCAAACTCTATCAAAATAAGTATATATACTTTTTGTGTAGTTGAGGAGTTGATATTGTGGTAATTATTCATATTGAATGAAAAAGACTAAGAAATTGTCAAAAGCCACAGATTTATTGATACTTAAAAGTTGAATAAGTGTATATAATAATCTAAACCTTGGCAAACACATCAACTTTTTTTAATGCAAAATAATCTTTTTAAAGAAGTTTTTCGAAGTTTGAAAATTTTGTCTTTGTTACAATTGACCCCATGGCTGGTAGTAATCCCGAGAACGTTCAAACAGATAGATCGGACAAATTAATAACACTGGAGCTCATGTGTACATCACCCTCAGTGAAAAAAAATTTTTCATTTATATAAAAGATGAATTCTTATAATAAGATTCATATAGATGAATATAACATGGATGAATGTGAGTTTGTCTTTACAAGGAAACCACGCCCTTTTCTAAACTCTTATTGGGCCTCATCCCTACAGAATCGTCTCAGCTCTTTCAAGAGTTGTTTCACGTATTTCTCATTTTATGTTTCTTTTTTTAATTTCAAGTACTGCATTCAAACGTATCAACGATGTACAACGCTGTATAATAATGTGCTCTCATTTAATGGCGAGCTCAAAATGAAATTGACAATAAATCTGTTCGAATCCAAGCTATTAATTCCTTTTCTTCCAGTTTTAGGTCGACCCATTTGCCATGTCGCATTTCTTTCTTGCGAGATTTTTCTCCTAGGACACGAGATCGTAATCTGACATTAAATCTCCCAGCAAGTTATTCAGGGATGCGGAAACAGCTAAGAGGGTGTCTTGTATTACCCTTTGTTCTGAATAATTTGTTAGCTATAGTTGCTAGCTTCCATTAAAATTATATGTGGCCAACTGAAATCTTGTGCGGAGCGAGGTGAGGGCGAAATAATCTCAGTGTCCTATCGTAATGGATACTTTTATGACTTTAATGCGATCGTTCGAGCTTCTATAATCTCGGCGTTCTATTCTTTTCAAAGCAGGCAATATCTGGAGTTTAGCCCGTAAAAGTGGCTTTAAAAAAGTTAGTCGGTAATGTATCAATGTAAGAAGTGGAGGGATATTAAGGGTCCATTCCAGCCAGGTAGCATGCGCTGTGCTGCGAGCGAATTGCTCGTGTAAACATGGATTCTACCACGTAGTGGAGCCAATACATCGCATGCTATCTGTTGTCGACCATGAGAACTCTCAGTTGGAAGCGCACTTGGTTTCAACGCCCAGGTAGAAACTATATCACTGCATTCCCCTTCTCCCAAAACTCATCCATTACTACAAGCAGTAAATAAGTTTTAATTCCAGTAAGAGCATTGTCATTTGTCCACAATGTCTTTTCTTCTTGTTCAATCTTTTATGTTCCTTTCGCTCGATAATAAATCCAATGAGGAAGAGGATCTCTTATTGTTCTCTCATGCATTCGGCTGTATTAATATTCGTGAGGAGATACATTTAGAATTGTATATTTGATTATAATTATAGTTAGCTATTCATTTTTTTCTGAATATAGAACAAATATAGAATAATATAGGATATAATAATAAATTCATTTATTCTACCAATTTATACATTACACATAATCAGAAATTATGATTAGTACAGTAGATATATGACAACAACAATCTTGCAAATTATAAAAAAAAGATAATAAAAAAATAATACAATTCCACGTTGTACAAAGAAATCACAATAATTATTGAATGAAAAAAGTTTCTTTTTCATTTCAAGTACTGCATTCAAACGTATCAACGATGTACATCGCTGTATTTTTCATTCAATATGAATAATTACCACAATATCAACTTCTCAACTACACAAAAAATCACAATAATTCATTTACATCAGAAGAAGAATAAATAATTTCAAGTACACCGAGGACTAAAATTCTTGTTTGGGGCACCATCATATTTTTAATTAAGAAAGAAAAAAAGCAATGAATTATTTTGCCGAGTAATACTTACATAATATGACAGGGTGAGGAATTTTAGTTTAGAAAATACATGTATATTGAATTTTTATCTACTTCCCCTTCATTTGAAAAGAATAACCAATAATCAATGCACATTCCAGGCAATTAGCAGACAAATAAATTTTATTTTTTAAATTTCTGTTCATAATTATCAACATTATAAGAAAATTACTAATGTAGCTTGAATATATGATAAGCTATATATTCTATAAGAATATAGAATAAGCTATTCATTCGGCTCCAAATTGGTAAGACTTGTGAACTTTATTCATGATTCGTTCTTTACCAGGTGTCCAGAAAGTCCAATAACGGCTTAATATTTTCCAAGCCAATGAAGGTTTGAAGACCTGCAGTCAACAAATTATATAAAAATACATCCTTTTAAGCATTAGAGCTTCTTACTCTAACTAAACCAGTCCACCCCAACTGATATTTCAGGTTTGCAACTCAACAGTTCTGAATGTGAACCAATACCTTGTGATCCATCATTTCAAAGATCATGCTCAGGAAAGGAAAGCTGCAGCACTAATTGAGAGATCATATTCTCCTCCTACATGGCAACTAATCAATGATTGAACACATGACGTGTGAACGTAGGCATCGAATACGTCGTCTCATGATGTAATCAATTATGAAGATTCATTATTATTAGAGGAATCAGAAGATTTTTTGTCTTATTCCAGTCCATTCTTTCGAAAGAGGTGTTGAAAAATAATAATTTCAAAGTTTTGCAATTTATTAACAATTCAATTGAAACTAATGTGATAACATTGGTAGATGAAATGATAAGGTAGTCCTTGTGCTATTTTTCCCCAAATTATAGGTGACTAAGTTCGAGATAAGGTTAGAATTTCACGTGTTCAATTTTTATAAAATTTGAGTCCAAAATAAACATGAAAACTATAAATTTTTAATCTAGATAGCTTGAATTAATAAATTGATTAGACATATTTTACTCAATTACCACTTGTAACGAATAATATTGTGTACGTTCTGTGTACAGTAAATTGTTCCAGTTCCAATCGTAAATTGTTCCATCACGTGACTAGTGCAAAATGTTCCCATGGAACGTCATTTCAAAATCGTTGGTTCAAGCTTTTGGCGCGCACATATTAAGTTTATTTACACTAAAATGTGTCGTTTACTAGCTGCGTGAATAAAGAAAGGTTGTTTTACAAACCTACCGTCTAGAAAAGTGTAAATTTCTTTTATTCCATTACTCTCAAATTTTCTATCGAGAAAAATTCATTTAATGAATGGTTATCAAACATCATTGTTGGTTATGTATTCTATGCTATGCTATGGTAAACAAACTACCAGCGCATGCGCAGAGAAGCAAGCAGACTACAATAATCGACCAATGCGAGCTCAGATAGCTTGGAACCTGTTGGAACTGTACCAGGTCGGACAATTTACCACACTTCGACTGAGGGGCAGAAAGTTGGAACTGGAACAGGATTCTGGAACAGAATCTATCAAAATTCCTCCCATGGAACGTGGAACTTTTTACTTGGTAAATTGTAAATCGGACAATTTATCACATTCCATGTACACAGAACGGGCACATTGAGTCATTTAAGAAAATTTGGAACCATTCAAGAAACACAAACTTTTGAACACTTAGGCTAGTTACATACACATCGATTTTTGGTCGTACGATATTTTACCGTCCTTATAAATTCTATTAGATTGAACAGATGATTTCAAACATATGATGTTTGCCAAGTTCCGTTTAATCTCATAGAATTCATAGTGACGACAAAATATCGTACGACCAAAAATCGATGTGTGTGTAACTAGCCTAAAGCTCAGCTGACGTGAGTTACATATGAAAGTCAATATTCTGAAGTTAATGAAATGCCAAAATAAACATTTTCTTTTTAAGCGTCAGAGATCAATTATTTTCGTTCCAATAATTTCACTTTTTGAGATTCCAATATTGAATACAACTTTCCCCAGTAGCACGTGCAGCTTCAATTCCTCTTATCACATAAAACATCAAAATTATTTGTTCCATTTTATTTAAACGCCATGCTCAAAGTTGTTCTCCAGTATCGTGTACCTTACTATACAACCCACAAGTTTCAGGAACGTGGAAGGTAAAACCAGCAATAATTGATAAAGAAAGCGCGGTAAATCGAATTGACATTGCGATACATACGTAGGGTGGTCGGTTACAGTTTGCAATACTCTTCCATTTTTATCTAAGATTGGTGGCATTAAAATGGCTGAGATATGGTGTTCGAAGCAGGGTCTCGGTTCCCTACCCTGTTAACTTCATTTACAGGAAGCATCAACTTCTTTGAAACAAATTTCCCATTTTTTATTTTGCAGCAGCAGCAAAAAAACAACAGACACTGCCGGCTGCTCTTATCTCTCCACCTTGGTTCGCTTTCAACGCCTTCAGCGTTCGCGAATGCTTCTTCACAGTTACCCCAGGGAAATTTCAGGCCACTCAATGTGTGTTTATACTCACCGCCTCTTTCCTCTTCCTCATTCAGGCCTACTACCTTCTTCTCCACCTTCTCAACCTTGTATCTCTTCTTCTTCTTTTCTTCTTCTTCTTCTCTTCTTCTTCTTCTCTTCTTCTTCTGCTTCTTCTTCTTTTTCTTCTTCTTCTTCTTCTTCTTCTTCTTCTTCTTCTTCTTCTTATTCTTCTTCTTCTTCTTCTTCTTCTTTTTCTTCTTCTTCTTCTTCTTCTTCTTATTCTTCTTCTTCTTCGTCTTCTTCTTCTTCTTCTTCTTCTTCTTCTTCTTCTTCTTCTTCTTTTCTTCTTCTTCTTCTTCTTCTTCTTCTTCGTCTTCTTCTTCTTCTTCTTTTCTTCTTCTTCTTCTTCTTCTTCTTCTTCTATTATTATGTATATTATTAGTCTTTCTATTGTTATCATTACTCCTCCTACTCCGCCTCCTCATTTTCTATCTTCGTCTTATTCTCATCCTTTTCCTGTTATCCTCTGCTTCCTTTCATTCTTCTTCTTTCTCCTCCTTCTGTCTTCTTCCTCTTCTTTCCCCCCTTATGACCTTCTCTTTATCTACTTCTTCACCCTTCTTTCTCAGTTTTCCCTTGTTTCAGTTTTGTAAAAATTTTATCTCTATTTTCACTATTTTTTGTCCCCCCAATGTGTTATTCCCCTCTCCCATTAGCAGTTTTCTTGTTTAATCTTATCACTCTCTTTGTTAACGAGAAGGATATTTTATATCCTTCTAAAAGAATCGACAACAATTTGTTGAAACACCACCGATTTATGAAGTTACATAGATTGTTATATTATCGTTATTCTGATTACATTTCTACATTTATTCTCATTGATTAATTATAATTATTCATACTTTGTGAAATTCTTTGAATAACTAGCATTATCGTCATTTAATGTAAATTAGTGTATAAGCCAGTAAATATTGTAACATACATGAATAAAGAAATCTAATCTCTAGTGTCTTGATCAATCTTTTATCAATCTCTCCACACGTCAATTTTACCTCTTCTCTGCTTCTGATCAAATTTCTATATCAGGTTGAATGAATTATTCATTACTTGTTTACCCCATTTTTCTTCTTCCCCTTACATTCAAGGTTGAGGCTATAGTGACTGTTCCTACTCACAAAAGCTAGTAATATCCTATCAATTTTATTGATTTGGCCCAAATGGAATTTATAATATGAGGTGGAAATATAAAATAATGCAAAATATGTATAATGCTACCGCCATCTTTTCAAAGGCCTACCCACATCTCTTTTTTTCCTGTTGGATGATGATAATTATGGATTTTAAATGGCACTCTTTCTGCTAGCATTCTTTTCATGTCTTTTTCTATGATTCTCTCTACTCCATCATCATCTCCTGTCCTCTACCATCCACAATTCACTCACCTCCTCTGCAAAACTTTTCCACACTCAAATCCCTCCCTCATCTCACCAACTTCCTTTTACCCTTCATACCTAAACTCATAATTTCCCTCCTTCTTGCTCTTCTGCCTTCAATTTCTTCTTTCTCCTTTTCTTGCTCCTCCTTTTCTCCTTTCTTTCACCTTTTCACCCTCACCATCTCCTCCTAATCTTTCTTCGCCCATCCTTCTCCTCCTCTTCTTTCTACCCTTCCTTGTACTTTGTAGCACTTTCCTTCCATTCGTTCTGTCTCCTTTTGCATTCATTCGTCTGCCTCATATGCATTCATTCTCTCTTTTTTCCACCTTTCAGTCGGCATCTAAATTAGGTTTATTTTTAGCTCAAAAATTTCCAGTTTCATTCAAAATTTAGACTTTTTGAATAATTATTAAGTTACTGTTCTAGATTTTTCAATTTGAGACTCTAATAGTATCTATTTCACTCGAAATTTGCTCGTTTATCTGAGTATTGAAGAGTGTAAATTGTATTTTGAAAAGTGAAAGTGACATAACCAACATTTTGATTTGGACAGTATAATAGTACCTATAAATTGGAAATGGGACAGTTTTGGGCATGAGCCTGTTGTGCCTTTCCACAGATTAAGTATTTGTACACAATGTGAATAGATAAATAAATACTTACTCTCTTTGTTAATGGGAAGGATATTTTATATCTTCTAAAAGAATCTACAATTATTTGTTGAAACACCACCGATTTATGAAGTTACATAGATTGTTATATTATCGTTATTCTAATTACATTTCTACATTTATTCTCATTGATTAATTATAATTATTCATACTTTGTGAAATTCGTTGAATAACTAGCATTATCGTCATTCAATGTCATTTAGTGTATAAGACAGTAAAATATTGTAACATACATGAATAAAGGAATCTGATCTTATCGAATCTCTAGTGTCTTGATCAATCTTTTATTATAGGAGTTTCTAGAATCTCTCACTCCACACGTCAATTTTACCTCTTCTCTGCTTCTGATCAAGCTTCTATATCAGGTTGAATGAATTTTAATTCCTTGTTTTCCCATTTCTTCTTTCCCTTATATTCAAGGTTGAGGCTATAGTGTCTGTTCTTACTCATAAAAGCTAGTAATATCCTATCAATTTTATTGATTTGGCCAAAAAGGAATTCATAATATGAGGTGGAAATATTAAATAATGCAAAATATGTATAATGTTACAGCCATCTTTTCAGAGGCTTACCCACATCTCTTTTTTTCCTGTTGGATGATGATAATTATGGATTTTAAATGGCACTCTTTCTGCTAGCATTCTTTTCATGTCTTTTTCTATGATTCTCTCTACTCCATCATCATCTCCTGTCCTCTACCATCCACAATCCACTCACCCCCTCTGCAAAACTTCTCCACACTCAAATCCCTCCCTCATCTCACCAACTTTATTTTCCCCTTCATACCTAAACTCAAAATTTTCCTCCTTCTTGCTCTTCTGCCTTCAATTTCTTCACCATCTCCTTCTAATCTTTCTTCACCCATCCTTCTCCTCCTCTTCTTTCTCCCCTTCCTTGTACTTTGTAGCTCTTTCCTCCAACTCGTTTTGTCCCCTTTTGCATTCATTCGTCTGCCTCATATGCATTCATTCTCTCTTTTTTCCACCTTTCAGTCGGCATCTAAATTAGGTTTATTTTTAGCCAGCCAATCGCCTCACATGTTACAGCTGCTCTCTCAGTTCAATTGAATTCAATATGACTTGGGAATGAGTCGGCGGAAATTGGATGCCCCTTCTTGCTTTGGAGATTGGTTCCTTACTGAACGAATTAGACTACATAGTACCATCCCAGCAGTAAATTTCACTTTGTTTAGTTGAAGCTCTACATGCGTTCAGTATGTCAAATAATTCTTTCAAATACTAATTTGTCTCACTATGTATAACAATTGAATCAGAGAATCGATGAATGGATAATGATATGAGGTGAAATGGCTGTGTCATATTATTATTAATATCGGAGCTTCTCTCCAGAGTACAAAAGCATAGTTTATATTTATTTATTTATTGATAAACAGAACTCAATTCTCTAAAATGATTGGGGAAGGACTAATATGCACAGCCCAAAACTGTTTCTTCCCCAAATTATGATTTATACACTATAAAACAAGAAGTAAGTTATGTTCCATGCACTTTCACGTTATTTTTTATATTTAAATAACGATTGGCCTCCTGCTTGGCATCAGTCGGTAGAGCATGAAATATTTGATATATAATTATAAAAATTAGGTCGTGGCTTTCAATAGGATACAGTCTCATAAAAATCTTTATGGGCCCAGATATGAGCTTCCACTATAATTCTGATAATTCATTAAAAAATAAATAAATAAATAATATATATATATAATATATATATTATATATATATTATATATATATATATATATATATATATATATATATATATGGTACTTATCCTAAAGTATCGAGAATTGAAATAAATTGCACACCATAAACAATTTGATACATATATTAACAAATATTGCAAAAATAGATCAGGGCAAAAAATATAAAGAGCGATAAAAAATATACAATATAAAAATAGAACAATAATCGAAATCAGTAAAATATCACAGGCTAAATACTATTCTCCAAATTTATAGCACGAAACGTTACCATGTGCTTTTATTTTATAATCATATGCATCCTTTTGTATGTAGCTGCGATATTAGCTTGCTAATACTTGTCGACTTGGACAATTCTATTAAAAATAGTTTCCTTAAAATCAGCTTGATAAATTGGCAACCAATAATCCAAATATATATATCAAATTCTATAGTATCTAATAGATTTCTTTGCAATGAATATATATTTTATCTCAGGGTGCAAGATTCGGCACCTGACGGAATAAATAGAGCAATTCATCTAGTGAATCAGAGCTACGACAAACTATCACAAATTATATTGCAGAAATTAAAGATCATATGAATATGTATTAACAGCCTAGATTTTATACTTCTTTGATTTATAGAACTTCTGATATGTGGATTTATTCGTTATTCTTTTAATAAAATACCTTTAATACTACATTTACTTGCGCAAGTATTTTTTACTAAATTCTTAATTTATAAGGAAACCCTTTCGACGAGCTAGCTTTGATTATCATGTAATTTCGAAGCACTGAGGGCGCCCTATCACTATTTCAATATTTCTCACTCACGTGTCGAAATTTTCTTATGAGCTGCTGATGTCGATCCAACTCCTGGTGGTCCTGGACTATGGTAGCCGGAGTCGTCTCTTCCAAGGGGTTACAAAATTATTTGAAATTGAAAATGACTTCTGCTTTATAAGAGCATCACAAAGTCTTTTAAGAAATTTAATAATTCAATCTAACTTTAGCTTTTACAAGTTATAGCAAGGTATCACGCTCTAAAATATTTAGGGTCCTCTCATGGTGGCATTTGGCTGGCGAGTCTTGGTTCTCCTTTCTCAATTTTACAATTCTCATTTCCGATTTCTAAATTTACATAAAATTTGAATATCCTAGTCCTCCGCCATTCAAGGTTCAAATAGACCGTACTAAAATATTAAATTATTACTTATGCTGTATGTTTAATAATTTCTTTGCCTTCGGGCCAAATCCAAAACATAGACTATACAACAATTTTATACAAATTCTAGTCATTTGTTCCAAAATATGTTTTTTTAAAGTCAGGTTGAAGCTCGCTCGGCTCTCGATAGACCTGATAGAAACAGGAAGTGTATTCCATGCACGACAGGCACTGACTAAGAAGGATTTTGTAAAAATAGTAGTTCGATGATTGGGTATCCTTAAAGTACTTTCTCCGGTTCTAGTATGTGGAGCATCTATCCTCCTACCTTCAGAGACAAATTTGAAATCATCTTTAAAATAGTTCGGATTACCGTATTTCAAGATATCTCTAACAAGCTTGACTATTCGAAAAAGCCTCTGATCGGGAAGCTTCAATGTTGAACTAGCAATGTGGGCTGGGGTGATATGATCATGGCGTTGGAGAGAGTAGACGAAACGTAGACAATAATTTTGGCAACGCTGTAGTTTATCATTCAGAGTGACTTGCATATCATTAAGAACAGAATTACAATACATTAAATGTGGGAAGATGAGAGATTGAACAATAATAATTTAATGTTTCTAGGGAGGATATCGTGCATTTTCTTCAATGCATGCATGGCTGAGAATACCTTTTTACAAGTTTTGTTCACTTGTTCTGACCAGTCAAGAGTATTATTCATAATAATGCCTAAATTTTTAACTGAGCTACAGTAAGGAATGTCATTACCGTCTACACTAATTTTGTGAATCGATTCAAGGTCAATATTGTTATAAGACGAGAATATCCTATTATAATGGGTTGTGTTTTGATGGGATTAAGCTTAAGGCCATTTTTCTTTGTCCATTCCACTATCGAATTGATATCCTGATTCATTATTCCAACTGTTTCATTAATTTTTGTTATGGGACAGCTTAAATAGATTTGAAGGTCGTCTGCATAAGTATGGAAACTGGAGAATTTGATAATGGAAGAAAGGTCATTAGCATACAAAGTGAAGAGGAGAGGTCCTAAAATTGAACCTTGTGGTACTCCATGCATAACGTTTTTCCAAGTTGACTTTTTGTCACCGACAGATACACATTGTTTCCTACCTAATAGATAGGATTTAAACCAAACTAACGAGTTGTGACTGAAACCAAGAATAGCCAACTTATTCAGAAGGACTGTATGATCAACAGTATCGAATGCTTTAGAAAAATCAAATAGGGTGAGGATGGTGCATTTTCTTTGGTCCATAGCTAACCTTATATCATCAGTGACACGAAGCAGAGCTGTCTCAGTTGAATGGAATTTTCTAAAGCCTGATTGAAAGTTATGAAGCTTACTATTGTTGTCTAGAAATTTTACAACTTGAGCATGAATGAGTCTTTCTAGCACTTTGGACAATGCAGGTAAAATACTGATTGGTCTAAAATCCTCAACTTTATTGGGTGATGGAACTTTATTCAGAGGGCGAACCAGAGCAAACTTCCAGTTTTCAGGGAAAGTGCCTTCTTCAAGTGACTTGTTGAAAATGTATGTAATGGTTGGTAAAACAGCAAATAACATCTTCTTGATAAATTTAATAGGAATTTTGTCTACACCCGTAGCATTACTATGAATACGTTGAATTGCTCTGAAAGTATCTTCTTCTGAGATTGGATGGAAATGAAATTGCTCAGTGATTGGTAAATCTAAGTTTGTAACCTGCTCTTCAAGATCATCTATATGATTAGCAATGACAACTTCGTCGCGTTGGTTAGAGTGTGAAACGAAATGGTCATTTATATTATTCAATGGTAAGTCAATTTGTGGATTCGATTTCTGTTTGCCAAGCCCGAATTCTTTTATTCCCTGCCAAAGTGATTTAGAGTCTTGTCTATTGTTTGTCATAAACGAATTCAAGTACCTAATCTTTGAGTTCCGTAATTCCTGTTTAACCCTATTTCTAAGGCTCCTATACTCTATCAAACTGTCCAAGTCAAATGTCTTTTTAAATTTTCTATGTGCTTTGTCTCTACGTCCCATCATCTTAAGTATGTCTTCAGTCATCCACGGTACTCGTCGTTTTCTATTAATCCTCCTTGTCACATAGGGTGCATGTTTGTCATACAAAGTCAAAGTCCAATTCTCGAAAGTCTTGACCATGTCATCAACTGAGGGTAATGCTTCAATTTGATGCCATGGAGTCTGAGCCACATCAGTCAGGAAGGCGGCTTCATCAAAGTTTTTGAAGTCTCTATAAGTGATAATTTTCTGTTCTGGCTTGGGTATCTTATGGGAAAGTACACAGTAGATCAAATCATGTCTAGAAACAGCTGGGACTGAGATTTGGCCTGCTTGAACAACCTCATTGGGATCACTAACAATGAGAAGGTCAATGAGTGATTCTGATTCATTAGTATGATGAGTTGGATCGAGGGGTAAAATAGTCATATTTAGGCATTGGAAAATTGTAGTCAGTTGAAAGTAGTCAAAGTTACGATTCGTCATGTTCAAGTCGGTGTTCATATCCCCCATAACTAGTATACGGTTATAACAAGGCATAAGAGAAAGCAAGGCATTTTCGAAATCTGTGAAATGACCTATCTTTGGTGGGCGATAACAGATACCAACGAGTAATTTATCATTACTAGATAAGGATAATTCAAGTAGCATAAACTCTGGTCTGGAACAATACTCTTGTTTAGATGTGATTAAAACTTTTTGTTTTGATACCATCTTTCACATAAATTGCTACACCCCCACAAGCTTTATTTAATCTATCATTCCGGAAAAGATTATATCCAGGCAATGCAACAAAATTTGATGAAATACTAGGCTTCAAAAATGATTCGGAAATTCCGATTATATTGAAGTCCTGAAGTCCTAGGTCGCCGATCACTAAATGTTTATGCCTAACCTCAACCTTCAATATCTTACATAATATTATATATTAGCAAAAAATTATTTCAATTCCTCTTAGGCTGTTGTACAGTTTAGCCAGGACAATCTGATATTATCTAATCTTCATGTTATCTCTTTGGCGATATTAGCCAGTTACTTTACTTAGACCTATTAATATTTCAGCTAGGGGTTTTCATATCTATCCAAATTTCAATATGTTACAGCACTTGAATTCAGGTCAAAATTTCCAGTCCAAACATTTAAAAACAGAAAAGTTCTAATATAGATTGTTTATAAACCGAATTGAATAACAAAATAACACTCACTTATCACTTAAGACTGTAAAATAATGATTAACTTTGAAAATTATTATATACTTTACTTCAGAATGATATACCATGACATGTCAACCAATCAGATATTTCGATCAAGTCGATTAAAATTTCTAAATAATATTTCTCGTGAGATGAGCTGATTGATTGTAAATAGTTCAACAGCTGAATATAATTCTGTCCCACTCCCACACACGCACTCGCATCTTCCCTCATCGTCAGACAACGAAATTATCATCTGTTCTTCCAAGGATGAATAATTATTATCCTTTTCATGTCTTTCAGCGAGTTTCCCCAGGAATGAGACCATGTGCAATGACATTTTTATATCAATAACCTCCTATATTGCACATTTCATCAACATCGTTAGTGCCGTTTTCGAGATCCGTTGGACATGAATACATACCAAATAACCATATAACCATTTAAATATAGCCTATATTATATATACAGAGATTACTTAATTAAGACAATTCAATTACTGGCTTATGCTGATGACATTGACATTACAGCCAGATCAGTCCCCTATATGATGGAGGCATATAATAGCATGAGAGGGGCAGCAAATAGTATGGGACTGATTATAAACAAGCAGAAAACAAAGATTATGGTCTCATCAAGGTCCAATGCTCATAGATTAAATGCTTCACAGTCTTACCTGATAGCTAATTGTGGTTTGGAGGTGGTTGATGAGTTCGTCTACCTTGGGTCTTCAGTAAACTCAAAAAATGAAACAGCACATGAGATCAGGCGAAGAATCCTACTTGCAAATAGGACATACTTCGGTTTAGCCAAACACTTCAGATCAAGGAATTTGAGCCGAGAGACAAAGATAAGAATCTACAGCACACTGATTCTGCCTGTGCTGACCTATGCCAGTGAGGCATGGACTCTAACAAAACTGGATGAGAATATGATCAACATTTTCGAACGAAAGATTCTACGCCGAATTTTTGGTGGTGTGCAAATTGATGGAATGTGGCACAGAAGAAAGAATAGGGATCTGTATGATATGTACGGCCACACCAATGCACTGGCTATTATCAGAGTAGGGAGACTCAGGTGGGCAGGCCATGTTGAAAGAAAGGCAGCTCGTCTCCAATTTCTCACACCAAGCCTCCTTGCATCTTCAGTGACTCAGTCATGGACAGAGTAGAATGGAGGCGATTGCTGGAGGAGGCCCGAGATCCGTTTTGGATTGTAGAGCCGTGGATGATGATGATGATGATTACTTAATATGATGGGATTATCGATAAATGAATAATAATGAGACTGGATAAAGGAACGGTACTCTGTTTATAATGTATATGGAGAATGCCTAGTATTTTATACTGTAGTGTCTCCTCTTCACACGTTGGGATATCACTTGAGCTGACTCCGTTGAATATCATTTATAAATTGAGAAATTCCTTAAAGGTTGGTTGAAAACACCTTGAGCTCGTGAGCCCATCTCTCTCCATCATCATCCTTATCACAATCACAATCGCATAATCACGAAGTTTTTATTATTTTAGTACCACCCTTAGCAGAAGAAACACAAACCAATGTTGTATGAGGATGCAGAGTTCGGTGCATGTTTTTTTTTTTTGTTCAATAAAAATATTTGTTTAACATTGTATTCATACTGATCAAGAGATTAAAGAATGCATATGGAACATGAACGACCCCACACTTAATTAACTCAGGGGTTATTTAAAACAATATCTTTCAATTTTTTTCAGTTACATATTGTAATGTTTTTCTTTGGAAGAATACATTTCAATTTCAATTCCAATATAACAGAGCAAGAAATATTCGAGTGAATTCATATTTCATTGTTTGATGTTGCAAGGCAATTGCAAATTACAGATTAATCTATTCAAAAGTGATGTTGAATAGCTTTAGTCCATAAAAAGGGGGCTATGAAATAGTCAGTCATCTCAAGATCGAGATAACATTATCCTTGGAAAATCCGGAGTCTAAAGCCCAATTGATCCTTAAAATTCCTTATAGTAGCTGGTTTGATGAATCCACTCTTTAAAAACATAATATTATCAACAAGAAAGATAGATACAAGAATGTGGATTATGGAAAATTTCTTCAAGAAATCAGAAATGTTGTTGCTTATTTTTAAGACAACCAACATTCAGAAGAATGCAGCATGGATGAATGCAACTGCAAACATTGATTTCCCAAGTGGAATCTGAATTCTGAAGCAAAAATGTATTCGCCTACATTTCTCAGTCTGACTCATTCCTTTCTATAACATGCTCGATTATTATTCTGGATGAAAGACTCAACACGCAACACAAGATGGAGGAACTCTTTCCAGTACTCGATTCTGTATGTATTCTGGAGTATTGTTATTGTTATTGGTCTGGAGTGAAGCTCCTGTATATAAGCAGAATGATATTATTGAGAAAGAGATATTACATTTCTTCATTTCAACTCTGGAGTAACCTCGTTCTATTCATTATCTCAATATGTACAAAAACTATTCTAACTTCATTTGAAGAGAAAACGCTATCATTTATTTCAATTATTGCCTGAGATATAATGGCGGTTGAATTACTAAACTGACTATTAGTCCAGTCAAATGGTCGTTTTTCAGGAAACAGCCCCGAAAGAATTTTTCTCAACGGTTCTGTATGTATTTTGGGGCGCTGAATTCGAATCTGAAATTTGCTGACACGCCAGAGGGTGGCTTTACCCCCAAAACCCCCCAACATTTCGGACTTTTTTCAATTTTCCAATTTTATCTCGTGAACCTTAAGTTTCTCAAGAAAAATCATTCTCGACAAAATTAAAGGAAATAAGATTCCCAATGAATTGAAAGGTCGCGCAGTACTCTACCAATTTTGGTTCCAGAGCTAGGAATTTTCAAAAAAGTGTATTTTTTAAGGGGTTTTCAAAATTATGCAAACCTACCACTTCTACCCTATACAACATGGATATTTACCTAGTATAGATTAAAAATCACACATCACATGAAAGAACAATTCATTATGAACAGGATTCCTTAGAAATTTTCGAACTTAGTAGTGGTGGGAGGGGGGATATACCCAAAAATAGAAAATCATGTCCTACAGCCAAAATACAAATTTTTCATTATAATACCTTTTCAAGGCCTTCCTAACAAAAAAATACATATTTCGGCTGAAATCATCTCACGCGGCTTTTTTTCTATGAGAATCACTGAAAATGATAAATTGTCAATAAGATGAGCATAACGCTACTTTGGACTGTTTAATGGATAAAATTCATGGAAAGAAGGAGTAGCACCTGTTCTATCTCTCGAATATCGTAATGTTAGCCTAATGGAAAATTGTCAATGAGATGAGCATAAATCTGCTTTGTTTGACGGATAAAATTCATGGGGAGAAGAAGTATTGGACTAGCACCTGTTCTATCTCTCGAGTATCGTAATGTTTTTGACCTAGTGAATGAATAGCAATATTAATATGTATTATAGCTCCAATAATTGAAATGTTATACCTATGTTACACATTAGCCTAGAACTAAGTCTAAGGATCTCACATTACCAAGGCTCCTCTATTCTCTACATATTCCGTCTATCCCTACCTCAGGCTGCTTATACATCCAAAAACAAACAGGGTCGCTAGTACAAGTAGATTGATACGTATATAATACATGCAATAGTGTACGCTAACACGACAAACACCCGCAGCTATTTGGATACGCTGTGATCTAATCTATTCTCAAGGTGGCACTGACTAATACACGGGGCGTCCCAGAATACCTGGCAACCAACCACCGCCTCCATGATCATTTCATACGCCAACAATGAAGAGAGTGTTTATTGCATTATTAATTTGCAAATCATTGCTTCACTGAGGGAACCGGCTTAGTGTGGAGCTCACCGTGCACTGAGTCTCTTCACTTAAAACTGTCAGCATTCCCCTTATATAGCATAGATGCTTCCCATACAACCAATACTGACAACTCAAGGTGAGTCTCACTATAACGTTAATTAGAGGCATTGCATTGAAAATCAATTTTCAGTTGCAGTAGCAAGCCTGTAGTCTACTAATTGGATCTGGAATAAATTTGGGGAGCTCGTGCTAGTACAGTATGTGTATTGTGTCGGTAATGTTTATTAAACAAGAGAGGTGGTACATGGGCTCGCCTAGGGGTGAATTAGTGTTATTGGATTGTTGAATTTAATTATAGAATTGTTTGATTGAGAATTATTGAGATTTCCAATTATGATAATCATACAATTGCTGAAAATATTAGTTCCAGTTATGACTTGTTGGTTCCAAATTTTCCTAGAATATCAATGTGCTCGAATATGGAGCTATTTGGAGAAGGTTCTGAGATAAAGGAGGGAATGTAATATCATAGAGTTAGAAAACCAGACACAAATGATTTGAAACATTCTGACACAGAAATCATGGGTTGATAGAATCAGTTTATAGACTACTGCAATAAACTTCTTCTTCATATATTACGATATTAAGACTTCAAAAGTGTTAATAAAGAGTGCGTTCTAGAATGAGGGGTACTAGGAAATTGAGACCGGTTGGAATAATGCGATTTATAAATAATAAGAATTTCGGAATCGACTCTTAATTAAAATTGAAATTAAAATTTTGGAATAGACTCTTAATAAAAATTAGAATTAAAATCTTAATTATCGTACTCGTATATTTCAATTTATTTCATCCATATCCATGTTTCATTTATATTTCGTAAATTCATCCATTGCTTTGAATAAATCTCAATTATCATCAATTTCCTATCATCACCATTTCTAGACCTGACGACTGCAATAACGATACTTGAGATTATTATCCCATAATAATTATACTAAATCAAATAATAAATTATAAACAATATGCTATTTCTTTCTCTGTCATGTAACCCATTTCAGAGGTATTCTAGAGAAAATTATTTTCCTGAAGAATTTGTTGAATAAGAATATTGTAGAGTATTATTCCATCTATTAATCATTGAAAACACACAGCTTTTTTGTCACATCCACATTTATCAGATTTTTTAATAAATTTAGATGTGACAGGAATGAAACGGAGTTTTTTTCAAATAAGTTCCTATGAATAATTATAACAAAATTCATCGATCACTTTGATAGAGAATGTGATGAGAAAATCGTTTCTTAAAGATATGCAGAATGAACTGAATACATTTTTCCCGCTAGAGAATGAGGATACAATCTAGATGAAAGTTACAGTGTTAAAGGGGAGAGAACATGAGACAACGGTCATAAAAGATGGAGAGAGTAGAAGAATAGAAAAGAGGATAGATTGATGAAGAGGTTACGAGAGTTACTGGGCGAAATAGCAATTGTTAAAAAGACGCTGAGAAAGACTCGGCCATTTTCGGGTAAGAACCTGAAAGATATTGCCTGAGGGCTCTCAACTTAGTTTCGGGAGGGACGAAGTTAATCAAGAACTCACAGGAGCTTGTAATTTGCGAGGCTTTGTGGAGTTTCGGCCCCAAGCCGGGGACTTGCGATTCATACAGCCTGTGAAGTTCTCAGGACACTTGCGAACCCCATTGTCCTTTGTAATAGATAAGAAGGCTAAGCACGTTCTACACGATTAAGCTGCACTCATCCTGTCAAATCTATATGGGGCTGAGACACAATAATTATGAACTATTGTAGATATTCCCATATAATCTTACCAATTGAAGTCGTACTCTGATTATGTTCAAACCTAATTATGAGCTGAGATACAAAAATATCGAAGTTGCACTATATAATAACTTTGTTGTAGTTCTGATAATGTGTTACTTGTAAATATTTGAAAAAACACTCACTTTTGTTTGAGTATTGAGGAATGCATTCCACTACTGAAGAGGAGCTTCATCAGCCTGCATGTGAAATGGCTTCAAATGTGCATGTGGACCTCTCCAGGAGTGAAATGAATTCCTCAATACTCCAGCAAAAGTAAGTGTTTTTTTCAAATATTTACAGGTAACACAGTGTCTGAACTACAACAGACTTACAATAATATTATGAACTATAATCATTAAGTCATCATCTAGTTATTTACAAGGCTCTTCAGCAATTGAATTCGCACTTTAATCATGTCGAGCCTTTGATAAGCTGAGACACAATAATTAATTATAAACTATAAACTATTGTAGATATTATAGTCATTCAGCAATTGAAGTTGTACTATGATTATGCCACATCTAATGATGAACTGAGACACAATAATAAATCAAGAACCATCAGAGATATTCCAATAGTTTGTGCTTACTTGAGATATTTGAATAATTGATCTGAGATATCTTTATGATTACAAAAATATTACCACATGGATATTTGCAATTTAAAGGCTCAATTGTTGAATGATTTGGATTAACTACATCTTCCGTACTCCATTTCTAAAAAAGATGCTTCGTAATTTCTAGCATTATATCTACACGTTGATCAATATTGATTCATGTTTTAATCAAGCATGAGACGGAGTACATGAGACATATACTCATCGTAGAGCATTCATTCATTGATCATCTTGGTCATTTCATTCATAATTTATTCACAATAAAATTTTATTCATATGTTCATCATAAAAAAAGTAAATTCGTATGGCTTTTGTTCGTGGAGAGTCCCTTGCGGGAAGGTCCCACCGCCTGAATATATAATTTAAGCCGTCAATGAGCCTTACGACTGTTATTCTTCAGCCGGGACCGACAGTTTAACGTGCCCATCCGATGTTCATCATAATTTGCAACCATTATTTAACATGTCTACCATAATCAAATCAATGATTGGGAGAGAATCTGATTCATCAGACAGAGAATCGATCTTTCTTGTAATTTTCATACTGTAATTTAAAAAGTTGCAGTGCAGAGAAGGATATGCTCTCAACTTTCGCAGTCAACACAGAAATTCACTCTCCAAAAACATTCATTCTTGGAACTTCAAGGTGGAATAGACTATTGTATACTGAAAATCTACAGTATATTATATTGATAGAGTTATAAGGCCATCAAGCTATATCAGTAGTTGCAGTGCAGAGAAGGATATGCTCTCAACTTTCGCAATCAACACAGAAATACATTCTCCAAAAACATTCATACTAGGAACTTCCTGCACTATCTTCGAAGTGGAACAGATTATTGTATACTGAAAATCTACATTATATTATATTGATAAAGTTACGAGGCCATCAAGTAGTGGACCTAACACTCCAGTAGAGCGCCATAACACAGTGGCAGATCACATAATGTAACATGTGACGTGAGCCTATAGTGATGACCTGTGATGTTCACATGACGTGTGACGAGTGACTTGAGACTCCTGTGATGGAACGTACGACATGTGAGCCTCCCTCAGTGCAGACGCAATAGGGTTGTTGCGTCCTTTTCTTTCTTCCTATTCGACGTGATCCTGACGCAGCAGTAAAGTCCTCTCACTCTCTCTCCTTCTCGACCCACCACGCCAATCCCAAACTGCTCTTATATGAGTTATAGTGTCGTTACCTTGTCTTACAAGAGTCCGGGAGTGCTAGGAAATTCGCAAAGGCGGCTCTTGGAGCGACCCCATGAATTCTTAATGTCTCCCCCTTGCCCCACTGCTCTAGGCCACGTCCCCTCTCACTCACTCCTCAATCTAACACTTTTCTTACCTCCCCCCCTCTAACCAACAAACCCTACACGTTCTTGGATAATTTGTAATCAAATTGTCTCACACCCATTTCCAGTGTGTCCTGAAATCTCACCCCCTCCCCCATCACACTCTACCCGGGTCGTTGTATGTGAATGAAAATTTCATTTTTCAACCTCCCAGCACCATCAAAATGAGGAGGGAGGACTTTTTAGGTTACAGCACCACTCCATAATAATCCCGGGTCGTTTGTTTAGTTCAAGGTTGTCTTGGAAAAAATGAGGGTTTGCTCCCTAGTTTGAAAACGATTTCGGAATTGCGGGTTGTGAATTGCTAATTTAAAGTGAACTTACTACTATTATTCTCAGCTGTAACGAGATTGCCAAACTTTCCTCGGAAGTCCTGTAGAATTCTGCCACTTTCCTCTTGCACAATGGAGTCTATCTACTACTTCTGATGAGATGTTATTGATGATACATTTCTGAGGAGGTGCAGGATGAATTGAGTTGCTGGTGAGATTTATCCACAAGAAGATTTTCATTCGAAATTCATTTTTCTTCAAAGAAGATATGTTATAACTGTTGTTATCTGATTGGTTCAATTGGAGATCATACATTTAAAGTTTGATCTCCAATTGGATTGGCAATCAAGAATTCTTATTCTATTCTCTGTCTAGAGTTATTGGGTTATTCTATGAAAGTCAAATATTTATTGAAATACTGGAATCGTGAACTTGATTATACTAGTGCTCCATTTCTATTTGAGTGAAATTTACAAAGATTTTTTTTAGTTATCAAAATTGAGTGACTGTCTCGTTCATATCGTTATGTACACTAGTGTAGAACTTCAACCACAGCTGTTAAGCTACTGTATTTCGTTTTTTGTCATGATACTTTCCTGTATAATATTGTATTATAATAATATAGTGAAACATGTCAGTGTTGTGAATAAGAATTAACTATTGAAATTCATGAACAGCACACTACCTGTTTGCATTCAGGAATTCAACCCAAGTCAATTTCACCGCTGTATACCTTTAGCCAGCTTGTAATTACGATAGCTAATAATGGTAATTACCAATTCAGCAAGATGTCTTAAGCAATGGAATACACGATAATTCTGTAGCACCCTAGCTCTAAAATCATAATCAGTAAGATTGATTTATTATCTTATATCATTTATAGATGAGTTCAAATGAATCTGATAGCTTGACCCACACACTTATGAAGAATGTGGGATGGAATACATGAAAATGGTTGTGTAGAGTGAGCGATAGTGAAATACTGGAGCTGCAAATATCAAAGTTATGAAAATTGTTATGGAGAGTGAGAGAAAGTAGAACAGTGGAGCTGGAAGTTGATAGGGTTCTGCACTCAATGTGTGGGTATTATGGGAAATCGAGAGAAATTGAGAAAGTGATCATAGAAGAGAAAGGATGATCAGAAGAAGAAGAGAGAACTAGTGAGAGATTATGAGAGCGAGAGTGATGTGGCTCATAAGGCAAGCAAGTATTTCCTTCCTGACTCGGCGGTGGTGCTTAGGAAGCGGCCAGACGAGCATTCCTCGTTGTAAGAGGGCGGTATCGGTTGCCGGAAGAGGCTTATGTCGAGGAATGCGCATAGCTCACCGCGAGGGTGCGACCGCAAAGCAGGGGTTATTTTGAATATGGAGGGCGAGCCAATAACAATACCGTCAGGATGATCTAAGTGCAAGTGGTTTTCGGCTCCCACTCCCGCTGATAAATCAGTACGTCTTTTCCCCGTAGTGCAGTTAAGATGGGGCGAGTAAACAATTTATAAGATTTCTTGGGAGGAGAATGCAGCATGTTTCGGCTTCCCACCCCAACTAAGCAGAGCGGTATGATAACTTCACTTCTGTGTTCGACAACTTTGTACATTCTCATATTTCCGCTTCCAATTTTTTTCTCCACCAAACGACTTTCCGTAACGAGTCTTCCACTTCTATGGACTCTGTTTGTGGCGGGCCCTTTGAAAGACATGTTTGAACTGATCTTCTAAGTTTTTAGTTATATATATTATTCTATCATACTGGAATAAAACACTTGAATAGTTTTATCCGTGTTATTACTCATCCTCAACGTTCTACGTCTGTGTCATACTGTGTCACCCTCCATAGAAGGCGTTGACAAGACAGAGGATCGGTAACGTTGTTCTTCACTGGCATTATAACGTGGACCTCACTATAATTACGGTGATTGTAACTTCTAACAAGATGGCGCAGTCACGTGAGATGGTCTTGGTGTCATGTAAAATGCATTGGTTGGACTGATACTTTCCATTTTGTATGTAGGTATTCATAGACTGACCTTCAGTTGACCACAGAATATCAAATATAAGATATAGTTTGATAAATCAACAACAATTCTTCCAATGTACCTAAAATACATTCAATTCTAAGTACATAGGATTATCCTTTCATCCTTTATATGAAAGTTTGACTGTTATATATATGACAGTTGGTTCTTAAAATCTTCTTATTCTTAAAAAATAATTGAAACAAGAAACCTTGTATTATAGGGCTTGGCCCTAAAAGTTCATGTACTCGATTGCACCCTACCGCATTGTTTTCATGTTCATACTTGATGAGCAGACTCATTAGATTCGTTTTTCAATATTGTGAGAAGTTAACCAATAATGTAGAGATGTCTTTTTCTATATGAACTAGTAGTTCTGTGAACAGTAGATCTCGCGCAGTTATAAACCACATTCTCCTCTGATACTTTAAACTCGTCTGTCCGAGTAGAGAGTGGTCGAGAGTAAATACCAAGTAAAGCTGTGGTTTCGTTTGTGCGTAAATGCAGTCGTCAACCACGACAGGGTAATGATCTCAGATTGGGTAGATATCAATGTGTCAAAATAACCTAAAATATGATGTTTAATTATGCTTTAATGGGTTAAGTTTAGATTATAATTTATTATACTTTCAAATGGCAATATGTTGATATTATATATTCATATTGATTTCCAATTCTATAAAATGAATAAATAAATAAATTACTAGAAATGTTTTTATTCTTGAAAAATAAACACAAATGATGAAAAGCTTTTTGATCAACTGTTTTAGCACACTTGAAATTTGGACAATATGAGTGTCAACAATGCTTGTCGTCGTCGACTGCTGAAGTTTACGCACCTTTACTCAAAGTTATTGATTAGACGCAATAATTTATAATCCACTTGACAGCTGACTGATTGATTATGAATAATATTGACTAATTTTTCTCATGTTTTGAGGTTCCGGTACAGAAATATTGGAGTATAGAGGAGATTGCTTCTCCTTCTCCTCCTTCTACTCCTTCTCCTCCTTCTCCTCCTTCTTCTTCTTCTTCTCCTCCTTCTCCTCCTTCTCCTTTCATAGTAATTTGGAAAACCCTTACACATACATCAATTGCAAATTTAAAAAATGAATATTTCTGTCAAATTTCATGAATTGTTCCGTAAATGAGGAACAAACATCAATTTATAAATACAAAAATAAAACTACCGACTTCTTGTTAGACCTCATTTCGCTCGGTCAACAATATTCTATCTCGTTAATTTTGTGTTAACACGCATCCACCCGTTAATAGAAAGCTCTATAACTACAGAGATCACTCAATTACTGTATTCACTTGTTGCAATGTTGGCAGAACAAACAAGCAACAACTGTACTTTGCACTGTAATGTACTTTCCGCAATATACAGGAGCCGAGGCTCATAGCAGCTTGGAAATGTACAGCGACAAATTCCAGTGAAAGACAAAAGTTGTGCGCTCCTAGGCGCACTCAAATATTTCACGCGTAGCGAGCTTACGTCAAACAAATTGCACATTCAGTAACTGCCGCTACTGCTTTATGCCGCTTGCTGTTCGGGCTTGATTTGTTCCTTTCATCTACTGTCCGAAATGAAATTGCTTCTCTCCCAGCTCCCATCTTTCTCTCACTCTCCCATTTCCATACTCTTCCTCACACTCAGTCGTCGCCCTCACTCTTTCTCACACTCTCCCATCTCTCTTACTCTTCCTCTCATTCATATTTCACCTGTAGCGTTACGTTCACACTTCTTTCAACTCTCAAGTTTTTCAGCGTTCATTACGAATGTTCTTCCCAACGAGAAGTGACAGATACACTTTGAACTTGTTGACATGATATCATGTTTGTCGAAAGCGTATGAGGAGAAGTTTTATTTGATTATTTTGGCAGGAAATGTTTCGATGCAAGGCGTGGTGATTTTTCAGAGGAGGCGAGAATTTGTATCACATGCTTACATGTGGAATACCCTTATGTCTCTCAAGTTCTTCTCCTTTAGTTTCATTCGTTGTAGTGTCAATATGCTGGTAATATTCAGGTTTCACAGTAATATATTCTCCAAGAAACCTTGTATTCTAACGTTCCACAAGAGTATTCCAGAACTAATGCTGATAGAAACTTCATTCAAAATTGAACAAAAGAGCTTGAGCATTTCAAACTATTAGTGTAGTGGAGAAATATGTGGAGACTTAGAGCTCAATTGGAATAATTTTTGGATATTTTAATTAGAAAAATAAATCACTAACTGCAATAAGAGAAACAACTGGTGTTTGAGGATCTGAGGACTTCTTTGGGAAATGTCAGTAGTTGAAAACTAATCAAGTAATGATGGATAAGAACAAGATGAGTAACTAATTGTGATGGAATTAAAAAATGTTTTGATAATTTCAGAATAATGAACCATAGTAAAAGTAAATTCGTATGGCTTTTGTTGGTGGGGAGTCCCTTGCGGCAAGGTCCCACCGCCTGAATATATAATTTAAGCATTCAATGGGCCTTACGACTGTCATACATCAGCCGGGACCGACAATTTAACGTGTCCATCCGATAACACGGGAGTGATCTGGTTAAAAAACTTTTGGTATGAACCATAGAGAAACGATAGCATAAGCTTTGCTATATTTTTTCCTACAGCTACCTAGGAAAGTTGCTGTTCCTGTACTGATTACAATACCCAAAGATTCACTTTTCCACTCTAGTGCGGGAAAAATTTTTTCTGCACTCCAGATTTGCAACATGGCAACACAAAATAGTTGGTGGGTTATATGGAGGATTAGTGCACGAAAACAAAAATTAAGTTGGTAACAATGACTGTGGTTAGATTTTGATAAGAATCATTTCAATGGCTACCCTACATTTATGATAAAATCCCAATCTAGAAATCCAAAACAAGAGTAATGTTCATCTAAATCATAATTAAATAATCATCATTTACGAATTCTCATCATTTGATAATAAATAACAGTTCTTTTCTATTGATAATTATTATTTCAACTGCAAGAAATGAGAAAAGTAGCAAATATACATTATAAAATTCAAATTTTGAGGTTGAATGATTACCGTTCCATATTCATATAAATAGAAATAATAAAAACATAACAATACTACAATAAATATTCTCTGTTGTCTATGTTATTTTTATAAATATTCTCTGTTGTCTATGTTATTTTTATAAATATTTTTCAGTTTACTTTGAGCATTTTTCGGTAATTTGAGCAAAAGTCTAAATATCTGAATCCTGTTTCAGTAGCTGGATGGAACAAACTTAGGTACGATCCCTCCCGCTAGGTCACGCGCTTGTCGGTTCAGCCATCTTGCAGACATCCCAATCAGCTGTTGGCGTGTATTTTGAATGCGAATTTTCTGTTCTATCTGTATTTTTTCTGATTCTTGAATGAATGAGAATGAGAACTTCGGCTGAGAATTTTCAACTTCAATTGGATTATCAATTTTTAAATGAATTAAGGTTGTTATTAATAACAGCATCACACACACAAACACTCGATGGATTTCAGCCATCATTTTACCCATAATCATTTAATCAACCACTTCTCATATTCAATGGTAACTGTAGGAAAAGTTTAATGTGGAATACGTGAGCAAAGTTCCTCTGCTGCACTCAAGAAGCCATTCCGCCCTCGCCTACGGCTCGGGCGTAAACGTTTCTTTCGGTGCAGCAAACTGTCACTTTGCGCACTAGTTGCACAAATAACTATTCCATGGTAAAACGTATTAGAAACTCCTTCGACTGGAAGCTGCGTTCCAAATCTATGATCTGAATATATTGGTTTTTCAATCAGGTCAAGTTTATCTCTCTCTCGAATGAAGAAAATCAATTGAATATAAATTTCCAAAACATTCACGGTTGAAACTTACAATGACTGAAACTCCATGCTCGGAGACTGAATGATTTTGAAATCATATAATGTAAAGTTGTTCAATAATAATTGGAGGGCACGAATAGCTTCCAAGAATATTCAACAGCAGATATTCCATAATAATAATCCTTTATCTTGTCAAGAGCGACCCTCCGGAATCAAGAGCACAATGATCGTACAAATAAATAATAGCAGAAACTCTCATTATTTTCATGGCCTTGGGGCTGACTAACTCACAAGGGCACGTAATTTGGAAGGAAGAAGAATGGGGGTGTTGATGCAGAGATGGATTCTATAATAAAGATTATCGGAAACGGTCACGTTTGAAGGAAGGGTGGAAGGTCACTTGTGGGAAGGAAACACTGAAGAAGAAACATTGATGAAGAAGGAATGATGAAGTGATGAAGAATAAGGAATAACCGGAAAGAAGGACAAAAATAAGAAGAAGACGTGCATCAGAGAAGTAAGATAGGAGTAGGATTGATTGATTTATTGATTGATTGAATACTTTATGTAGATTACAATATATACTGGCTTATACACTTATACAATAGCTTACAATACAGCAAAGTCTTAGATGGATTTACATAACATAAACTGAGAAAATAATTATTGAACTGTACAATGATATGAAAAGAAAAAAGAGGAGAAGGAGGTAAAGATAGAGGAGGAGGATGAGTAGCAGGAGTAGGTAGAGGAGGAGGAAGAGGGAGAGGAGGAGAAGGAGGTTGAGTTGGAGGAGGAGTAGGAAGAGTTGGAAGAGTATGGAGAGGAGGAGGAGGAGGAAGAGGAAATACTATCGTAGTTGAAGGGGAAACATTCAAAAGTGGATGAAATATGGGATTAGATTAGATTAGATTTCTTTATTAAATTTATGTATGTTACAATATTTACTGACTTATACACTAATTTACATTAAATGACGATAATGCTAGTTATTCAACGAATTTCACAAAGTATTAATAATTTATCAATGAGAATGAATATAGAATGCAATTAGAATAACGATAGTATAATAATGTGATGTAACTTCATAAATCGACGGTGTTTCAACAAATAATTGTCATTTCTCTTAGAATTTCCGGGACCGATTCACCGGGACGGAGAAGACTTAGGTTTTAACGAGGAAAAAAAGGAAAAAGATGAAACGTTTTACAAACTATTTCCAGGAAAAATACAAAGGAAAATTTAAAGCCTGGAGTAAGGTGAACTAGAAATTGAATGGGGAAGGACATTTAAAATATGAAAACTTGATAATGAATATGGGAAATGGGAAGCAGAAGTGTAAATGGAAGAAAACAGGAACAAGAAGGAACGCCGAAAGCACGAAGAGGAAGGAGAAGAAGAAAACAAAAAGGTCTTTGTAGGTAGGCTTAGGCAGGAAGGGCAGTAGTAGGCCTACAATACAACAACTGTTGGGCTTGTTTATATTTTTGGAGCCACGGAAGTGTTGGGAGAGGGAGATCGTGATAGGATATCGGCTTCAGCTACAGTCATAACAGGATTCAGATAACCAAGATAGTCATCATATGCCTTCAGATGGCCATGATATCCTCCTCCTTTTCTTCATGATATGCCTTCAGATGGCCATGATATCCCTCTCCTTGTTTCCGCGGGCAGCAATTAGAAGATCTTCAGCTGGTGTTGCCTGGGGGTATTGCAAGGCAACGCAACCCCTGCTGCTTGTTGGACTTCTTGTTTATTGGATGGTATGCGAGGCAACCCTCGGACATTGGTATTCTTGGCTCAACATAGCACTACCCTCCGTTCATTTCCTTTTCCTATCTCCACATTTCTACCCCTTTTCTTCTTATCTTCCGCTCTATCACTTTCCACACGTCCCTCGCTTACATCCCCTTTATCCTACACTCCCTTGTTCACCATCTATTCTCACATTTCCTTTATCTCTTCCTCTTGCAATCATAATCCTCCTTATCCCTTCTTATCACTACAAGTTTTCCCTTTCTTTCACTCTTCCTCATCCACTAGCTATTCTCATATTTTCTTCATCTCTTCCTCTTGCAATCATAATTCTCCTCATCTCTTCTAATCACGACAAGTCTTCCAAATTATCATTTACCCATAATATCTACTCCGTATCTTCTTTAACTTTCTGTCGTCTCTTCCTTTCAAACTTTTACTTTCATTCATTTATTTTCAATTAGTATCAATTTATTGATTAGTTCTCAATTTATTTTGTAATACTTCTCACGTTACATCCCAACTACTTCATAGTACATCTCCTCCGCTATATTATTCCAATACTCATATTTTACCCATATTATACTCATCCTATAGATATGGACATAAATGATTATACTCACATTAAAATCATACTCTACCAATATTATAGTCACTTGTGTGATTACGTTCTTATTCTCCCTATAATAATTATATCATTCTTACCATACATTCTTCAACAGATTTATTTTTTCTCCCAACACATTAATATACATTCAGGAATTTCGTAGTTGGCCACGTCTCCTTAATATTCCTACTCATTCATTCCCTTTCCTTCCGTGAATACCTCCTAACACTTCTTGCATTTACATTCTTCGTTCACCATCCAAGCTTGACTTTCGATTGGATCTAAATCCCTGTTTTCATATATCCTTCTCTTCAATCCTTTCACTTTCCACTTTTTAAAATTTAATTATTGAGATGAAGACTTTGCTTAACACTTCTGATATGAACCGCTGTTGAAAACTATAATTTAGAGTACTAAAGTATTATTTTAAGTATTAAAATATTTTCGCTCCTCCACCATCCTCATTGTTCCCCCTGTTTTGATTTCTATGAACTTCTTTAATTAATCTCATCATCATTTTCAAATTTGTATTATTCACCACTTTATATATTCAAACACTCTCAATCTACGTTTAAACATTCTATTTTCCAATATTTTGCATCTTCAAATTTACTTCTTTCTTCCACGTACACTCCCATTGCTTCCGTTAAACATATCACAGAGTGATTCAAAGTCCACCGACATATGGAATGTCCCCACTCACCGGGTGCATGATCGCTATCTCTATCTCACATCCAGCTTCACTATCCTTCTTTCCTTATCCAGCAGACATTCTCGTTTCAATCTCCGAAACCTCCACGTTCTCCCTCACCCTCACTCTTCTTTCTCTCACACACTCTCTATATCTCTCTCACTCACTCTCTCTCTCGATTCCTTAGCCCCTCGCTCTCATGGAAATGTCCGGGCCAATTTTCTTGTACAGTGCACCCCTCTTTGACTTTCCAAATAAAGTTAGAGTCTCATTGCGGGCAACCCCCGCACAGTAATTTCCCCTTAGCAGTAATTCCAGCAGACTATCGTTATTTTTATTGCGTCGTACACTGCAGCTAGATTCCTCTCATGAATTGCTGAGCAGTTGATGAATTTTGCAGAGTGCTGCGTTCATTGAATGTAATGAGAAACTGCATTTCCTGGCTGGATATTTTGTGGAATTGATGAATTCGCTAGCTCAGCAAGACAGGTAACTGCAGACTGTATTCCCTGATAGCGAAAATGCAGCATACTGTATTTGCTGATGACAAAAATGTAGCACACGTTTCACTGCTTATTAGAGTAGGTCACAGAGAATACTACATACCTCATGAAGTCTTCTCGTGATATTAAAAAGAGGATGCTCACTGCCTTAGAATGAGAGACTGTATATAAATCAGCTTATTGGAATCTTTAGGAATTGACTATGAAAGAAATAAGAAAGATATAGGAGAATTAAGAAGATGGGACAGGACAGAAATATGGAAGAAGAGGAAGAGAAAATAGAAAGATGTTTGAAACCGAACAAAATTGATGAAATGGAGTTACGTTTGAACAGTTTTGATAAGAAGGTAATGTGGAAGGAGTGAAAGAAGAGGGTGGGGTAGGTTGACAAAGAAGCTAATGCAAATTCACAATTTATTAACTTGAGAAATTTTCAAAAAATTCACTTTAAAATGAAGTTATTTTATTTTAAAGTGGATTTTTTGACAATTTCTCAAGTTTCTTCAATTATGGAAAAGTTCCACAACATCAATAATCACTCTGAAAACTTAATCGAATTCACAATAATTGCACAAGCTAGGAATAAAATTCAGATCAGAATAAAAAAAATAGAATATTAAAAAAAGATTGAATAATTGCCACAATATCAACTTCTCAACTACACAAAAAGTGAATAAACTAAAATATTAACTCATTAATGTTTAGAGTTTCAATTTATCTATATACTTTATCTATATTTCTAGTATATCTATATACTATATCTATTTTCTGTAGTAGCCATTTTCAACCTCTACTGACTTCCTGTATTCAACTTCAGATTACGAAATACACTGTTTCCACTTTATTGTCCTTATAACGATGATTATCCATGAAGAATCTGACATTCAAACTTCTCTACACTCCATTAGTTTTCCTGCAACATTCAGGAAAACCGATCACAAAGTGGAATTCATTTTCCAGATTCAATTATATGATCCATTTTAGTACTGTTAAATGCATTAAATGAATGAGTACGACTACCCGGTATATAATAAGTTTTCCAATGAAGATTATGGAAAGGTTTCACAATATCAAATTATAAATACCTATTATCAAACAACTTCTATAATTTGTAGCACTTTAATTGTCTTGTTGATTGGAAATCCAACATCCCTGTTTCTTATCACATGGGAATACTTGGATGTGCTGTAGCCATCCTCCGTATGTCTTGCAGTTCACATACGAGAGTACAAATGATTCCTAGTTTCAACTCACTGTAGTTGAGGATAGCACTCAGTGGCTGAGCGGAATACAAGACTCGGGGGAAATGGCCCAAGTTACAGTTGATTGCGGCTTGATGTGCTGCTAGTCGCTCTTCATTGTCTAAAGTTGAGGAGAGAGAGAAAGAGAGAAAATCGGAGGGATAGGATGAGGAAGAGGAGATGAGAGTGGAGATATAGATTGTGAGTGAGATGAAGAATGAGAGGGAGGTCGAGAAGGTAGAAGACAGTGGTGGAATTCTATGCTTGAGGAATATGTAGACGGAGAAGAATGATTGGGTAGAAAGAAAATGGGATAGGAAAAGAATGGATAAGGTTAGAAGAGAGTGGAGATACAGATTGTAAGATGAAGAAAAAGAGAAAGGTCGAGAAGGTAGAATACAATGGTGGGATTCTATGTTTGAAGAATATGTGGACAGTCGAGAAGGTAGAATGCAATGGTGGGATTCTATGTTTGAAGAATATGTAGACAAGAAAATAATCATAGGTTGAGAAGAAAATGGGAGAGGAAAGGAATGGATAAGGTTGGAAGAGAGTGGAGATATAGATTGAGAGTGAGATTAAGAATAAGAGATAGTTCGAGAGGGTAGAAGATAGCGATAAAATTCTATGCTTGAGAAATATGTAGACAAGAAAAGAATGATTGGGTAGAAAGAGAATGGGACAGGAAAGAATGGATAAGGTTGGAAGAAAGTAAAGATATAGATTTTGAGAAAGATGAAGAATAAGGGAAATCTCAAGGAGGAAAAGACACTGGTGGAATTTTATTTTTCATGGATATGTAGACAAGCAACGAATAAGGAGAGAGAGAGGGAGAGAGAGAGAGAGAGGGGAGATAGAAGGAATAAGATGTGGGAGAAGAGGTGAGAGTGGAGATATAGATTGTGAGTAAGATGAAGAATAAGAGGGAGGTCGAGAAGATAGAAACAGTGGTAGAATTCTATGTTTGAGGAATATGTAGACAAGAGAAAAATGATTGGGTAGGAAGAAAATGGGGAAGAAAAGAAATGAATTAGGTAAGAAGAGAGTGGAGATATAGACTGTGAGTAACATACAGACTAAGAGAAAGTTCAAGGAGGAGAAGACAGTGGGAGAATTTTATGTTGGAGGAATTTGTAGGCAAGCAAAGAATGATAAGAGGGAAGGAGATAGGGAAGAAAGGGAATGGATTAGGCTAGGAAGGTATAGAAAAAGGGAAAGAAAGGAGTAAAATGATTGAATTGAAAAGATGGATGAAATGGTGGTGAAAGTAATTATTTTGAAACAGTTTTACGGAAAGCTGATGAGAATGGGATATAGGAAGAAGTGAGAGTTTGAGTAAGCTTGAAAAATATGAGGATTAGTGGAGGGGTGGTGAGCAGAAAAGGAAATAAGAAAGAGAGGATGAGGACAGAAATATGAAATAGTAGGGAGAGGTAGTTAGAGAATGGATAAAGCAGAAGAAAATGGATAAAAAAGATAGGTGGTTAGTGAAAATGGATATAACAAAGAAATGAAATGAATGAAAATAGAAATATGAAAAGACGGAAAACTGATGAAATTAGGAAGGAAAAGACGATGAAATGATGGGGAACGAATAAGAATAGAATAGAAGAGAGTGGGGTGAGCTGATGGACAAAGAAATAGCAGCAACTATTGTACTTGCCTATTCCTAGTGAAACGGAATAAGAGATGGGAACAAGGAGAGCAGAATAATGGAAGGAATGAGAAAAAGGAAAGGCTGAATTAGATCCGGTCATCATCGTTAGACGGGAGCTGCTGATGAACCGGAAGTGAATGTGACCGGAAGTGACGAACTTAGCACTGCAACTAAGTGCGTACTTGTCACTTTTTCTGTTACTTTGGCCTGGAACCGCTTTTTGTCCCTGCAACTTGTTTCCGTTGCCCGATAATGGCAAGACTCTGCTCCATCGAACGTGATCAGGCCTTTTAAAAAAGAAGATTCACTCATGCGACGTATTGGTTCTAGTTTCCCAAGAGTAGCATGGTAGAAGATTGTTCCCTATCTTCGATGGTGAGTATAAATGACATAGGTTTAGTACTATGACTGCATGTTAACTATGTGAGTCATTGTTGAATGTACTAGGTACGATGTGTGAAATATAATCAATATTCTTGTTGAAAGAAAACCGAAGTATAAGTTACTAAATGAATGGATCTTGATGGATTGAATAGGACTGAACTTTATTTGTGTAGAGAATGGAATCAAAATAGAGTGATGTAGAATCTGTTGGCTCAATTGAAAGTGGAAAATGATTATTCAATGGTGGTATCGAAATATTCAATGTTGTTGAATATGAATGCACAGTAGGCTTCAGATTTCTGGGATGTATCAAATATTAGACAATGGGTAGAAGGAAGTTTGTAACCTCAGAGAAACATAATATCTTGCTAATAAGTTGCAGAGAAATTTTGTAAATATTGAATAAACGTTCCCATGAAACTCATTCCTATTCTACCCTATTATATGTTGAGAGAAGTTAACTTACAATAATATCGCTTAGTGGTGATACATGGATAAATCATCCTTCACTTAGATTTTCACAGAAATCATAGTATTCACCCATTCATCAGTCGAAATCTCACTATATATATGCATAATGTTCACCAAAAAAATAAATGATAGAATATCTACAGCAAAAAAACAATAGAATCAATGTAATAAATTCAAAATTTACTTGGAAATTTATTTATTCCATAGTAGAATGTTTAGAATTAATTTCCAATACCGTAAAGGATAATTTATTTATAATTTTGGCAATCTTATCAATCAGTTATTCATGAATTTTGATAATTATTGAGGGGATTTAAATTTTTTTATTCATTTGTGATAATTTCTGAAATATTGAAAATTAGTTTTTTCAGCGATCAGCAAGAATCGTGCTTGCAAATGCAGTTAACTAATCATTTCTAGAAGAAAATATCAGTGAATCATTCGGATTCGATGAGAATGGATGAGTCGATTGATTCAATTGAACTCTAGATTGAAATCCGTCTCATAGAATGCAGTTCATGAGCGACATTCCAAGTTCGCAACTCAAGCTATCAAGCAAGTGGCCCAGTTTAGAAAGACTTTTCAGTCCAGCAGCTCAGCGCGGCCCATATTCTACCCGACTGCAGCCCCTGCTTGAACGGTACAGATAATTTAACTAATCCAATAAAAGACGAACGAAGTATTGAGTTGTCTCAGGCTGTCAAGTTGAGAAAACTAATTTGGAAAGGAACAAATTAGAAAAGTTGCGGACATAATGTTTATCCACTGAATACAGATGATGGTATTAGTGAAGTTTGGACTGACGACGCTGTTGGTTTCTTTGTCGCACCAGCTCAGGCATGATAACGATTTTATTTGCCATTGCTGCTCCTCCAAACTAAAACGTGTCTGTCTCCTGTTCCTCCAAGTGACAATCACAAACTCAGAGCCAATTTTGAAGAGATCATTCTCAAATTGACAACGGAATAACCTGGAACAAAAAAAAGTTAGATTAAATTCCTCTGTTTCTGTAGGTGACGATAATCGCTGGCTCATCAAAATAGCTGACAACATTCTCTAATAAAGTATTTTAATAGGGCTACTCGAGTTGTAAATTATTAATGAAGGTATAAACCTATAATTATTATGAAGGTACCTAATTGTAATCGAATAGTACCTTTTCTCCAAAAGTAAGATTAGAAGTTATATAGAAGAGTTTTGATGGAAAGGGTACTATGAAATTATTTCTTTATAAAATAGCTGACAACACATTTAACTATTCATGAATTAAATTGAGTTTGAAGTGGAGGATGACCTCCAAACTATCTAATTATTGAGAAATAGATAGATATAACTTGGCACAAACAACTAGTTGAATGATATTATATTTGTTGATAAAAATCAGTTGAACGCTTGGACAAACTGTAGTCGATACTGAAGAAAATCTTCTCTGTATATTCTGGAAGTGACAATTAGAAACTCTTTCAAAATGACAAGTTTGAAGAGCTGTGCTTGACTTGTTTGACTACGTAATAGTGATATTATGACAGTAATACGCTTGAATTTGTTCAACAAATAATAACTTGATCATTGACAGTACAAGTGAATGATTCTTAGGTTTATAAAATGATGAGAGAGATTTATGAAGCTGTGAATGTTTGTTTATGTTACAAATCTGTATTATTGGATGAAAACAATTGAAACTGTCAATGCCTCTTAAACTATTTTCCATTCCTACTATGAAAATTTTATTCGATGAATTGATTACATTCTTTTCAGTACTCATATAGACTATCATGATTTTCCATTATTTGACACTCTTGTTTAGTCAAATATTACCTTTAATGGGTTTTTCGTAATATCGTTAACCCTTCACTCTGCTCTTAAATGCAAAAGCGAACGAATCCAAGTGTGGATAATAAATATATATTGGATTTGAAGCAGAATAAGTGAACTGCAACTCACTGCCAACACACAAGGTTTCTTATGTTGGCAGTGCCGAATAATTGATAATATAAACATTGATAATATTGTTGTACTCAAGTTAAAATCTTTGTCTATTTGTATTGTATACTCTTGTAATTAATATTGTACAAATATGTATTTGTAATTTTGGCAATAAATTCAATAAAAAAAATCAACAAATTTTAATAACTTATTAACAAAATTCTACTCAATATATTCAAATATGAGCTGTTGAGGATAAGCGAACCGCGTAATACAGATCTTCTCGTGCATGGTATATTCGCTCAACTGGCCTCGAATTTTGCACTGGAAAATTGGAACACAAAGTAAATTATTTATAAACAACGATCGACATTTTGCAAGCTGGGCTCAGCAGAATACAACACTCACTGTTTTTCAATAGAGTGAAAGTTTTTCTTCAACAAAAATGACACAGAAATTGGAATTGATCCTGGTGACTCATGAGTTGGATTCACTGAGGCTGAAACAGCCGACCTCCCAGAGCGAACGGTCCGCTGCAAATATGTATTCATGGGAATTGTGAATTCTTTGAATATTTGAATATTCACGTTTCGAAATGTACACATGAATGACCCGCAATATACTTACTTACTTATTGTACAACTTTACATCCCCATGTGAGCCGTGCCCTCCCCTATTGCACTTAATTCCTCCACATGCTCTCAGCACCGTCTCGATTCCCCGAGCTATTCAAATCCTCAATCCTCTTTAAATTTCCACATTTTCCGGGTATTTCTCCAACATTTCATCCCACACTCCTAGGATTTGAATCAGAATTCATTTCTATCATCATTTCCTTGATATTTCACTTGTGTCCGAAACATTTCAGAAATGATTGGCCCAGTTGCACAAAAGCTGGTTGAATTTTAACCGTGATTAATTTCACGAGAACCAATCAGAGAAGCCGTTTCTTCTAAGAGACCTCCCTTTTTTTTGTCAAAGAACAATTACAAAATTGCATTAGACGATGTCAGAGGATTTAAAAGAAACATTACATTAATAATTTGGGTGGAGACCCACTCAATACAAATTTATACCATCTAGGTAACATAGATAACAAATATAATCTTATACACATACTAGTATAATATACAGTATTTTATAAGACAAACATTAATTGAAGGAGTTTTCATAAAATTCAGTCAAACTATAAAATGGGTTGTCTCTTAGGAATTTTTTTATTACCTTTCTGAAACTAGGATAAGGTAGATCGCTGACATATGATGGCAAATGATTAAAAAGTCTTATTTCCACATTAAAATGGCTTCTGAAAGTCCTTGATAGCCTTACTTGAGGAATATGTACATTTCTATAGCTCCTCGTATTATGATTGTGCACATTAATATTACAATCAAGGTTTCTTTCCTTCAATTTTATATACAAAAGCAACGTTTCCTTGCTTTTCGTGATTGCTGATTGCTTCTCGTGGAATTAATCACGGTTGAAGTTTAACCGGCTTTTAATAATATGATATACGTATGGCTTTTATTGGTGGGGAGTTCCTGATGGAAGTTCCACTTAGCCTGGATATATCATTTGAGCCTTACGAATGTCATACTTCAGCCGGGACCGACAGTTTAACATCTATACATCCGGTAACCGGCTTTTGTGCAACCGGAACTAATACTTGTCGATTGAAGCAGTTATTCCTCCATCATGTCGATAATATTCACGACTTCTCTATGATACAGACTCGTGTGGATATTTTCAATGCTGGCTATGCATAGAACGTGCATAGCTGGTATGTACTGACGTATCAAAATTGGGACAACATTATCAACATCCATGACATTTATGATTTGTATTGAGTTGATCAACTGGAGTTTACTCTTATTCCGTTGGAAACATCTATTCATGAAACATATAAACATATTATAGTGGATTTTCTTGTAGGAATATTGTAACTGCATTATTTGCATTCTGGGAGAAAATGCTACTACAATTAATCGGGTGCAGCTCTTGATAAAATCCAGGTTGATAAACAGAGGTCACAATAAATTTTTGTGAACTTGGACATCACAGAATACGGAATTTCAATTTGACAGAATGATATACAAAATTCAACTCTACTAAATACTTTAGAAGTATGAAAAATTCAGCTAAAATATAGGTTCTGGATTCTATTTAGCACTTCTATAGATTGATGAGATACATAGATAGTTTAAAGTGAGAGATATTATATGAACTGGATTTATAGTTGAGAGCTTTGAATTCGAGGAAAATATAGTTTTCCTGTGTGTATACATCACTTGCCGTTCTCAAGATGATACTGAACAGGAAAGTGCACTCAGGAAAATTCTCAGAAATTTTATTTTGAACTCTAGAACTGCTTCACAAGTTTCTAGATTATAGTATGGAGGGTAAGTATTCTATGGAAGCAATCTATCATTTTCCTCAAGCTACTTTTTATTTTCTTATCAATTCAAACTTGATGAAATCCTTGATGAGGAAGTTCTTCTTCAAGAAACATCTTTATGGGTGAAAAGCGGAACACACAATGATTATGATTTTTCAAAGACATTTTAAACATCACGTGCTGCAATATGCTTCAGCACTTGTTTTGAGTTATCATTCTCCCCCTATGTAGGCATAGACATACACAATTGTAGCCTATATTCGATAGAAATTAAAAATTATTGAGTGAGAGGTGTGAAACAAAAACTGAACTGAAAGATTGAAATAAATAAGAAATTGCATTTATTCAAATGCTAATCAATGAATAATTATTATTAAACGAAAATCCAAATTCAATGATGCTGTTAATCACCCTGAAGACTTCTGCTGCTGCAAATATTGACTTTATTATGAATATTGAACTGAAAGAATGATTCCTTGGAAGTTGAAAATAATGGATGTCAAAAAATAAATAGTCCTAGCATTATTCATAAACTTGAAAAGCACTCGATAATGGTTGAATTTGTATGTATTAATGACCTTCGGAGGAATAAAACAAATTCAAAGTTGGAAAGGACACAGTCATGATGAATAACAGAAAACCCAATCTCCAAAAAAGTTGTAATATTTATTATTTAACGAAAATCCAAATTCAATGCTGTTAATCAGCCCGGAGATTTCTGCTTGTGCAAATATTGACTATATTATGAGTATTGAACTGAAAGAATGATTCTCCATTTGTTGAACGTTGAAGATAATGGATGTCAAAAAATAAATAATCCTAGCATTGTTCATAAACTTGAAAAGCATTCGATAATGGTTGAATTTGTATGTATTAATGACCTTTGGAGGAATAAAACAAATTCATAGTTGAATAAGAGTCAGTCATGATGGATAACAGAAAACCCAATCTCCAAAAAAGTTGTAAATTGTTTGAAGCCAAGGAAAGTGAGTTGTTGACAGTTGTCAGTGGGAATGAGATTCGCGTCAAGTAATTGTCATATTTCTGTCTTGTTTCTGGAAAGCTCGGAAATTCCATCTTAAAAATGGCGGATCTCAGATGAGAGGGCCCATTCATGAATCTATTCCTCTGTCTCTGTTCAACGCGCTTGAGATGCTCTTTGCAGCGACCTCTTCATTCTTGCCGTTGTATTATGATTTTTTGACAGCGACTTTATCTCTCCTAGGGGCTCCATCAGTCATCCAGAACAAGGACTCGGCTTGAAAAAAGGCAAACTAATATTTCCCTGTCTTCCCGCGGGAGCTGGGCTGAGGATAAGCTAGCAACTTTATTTTTGAAGGATTCTGGAGGATTTCTGGGGCGAGCTGCACTTTCGAGGTGGTGGATGCCTCGTGCCTCGAGGGTGTCGGAACGAACGTATGCCTGTTCAATCAAACTTCAAACAAGAATATCAGCCTTTGTAATACACTAAGAATGTATAATAAATGTGCGTTTGAATGTTGCGAATAATGATTTTGCTACGTGTATCATATGTATAAAAAATAATTTATTATTTTAATTCATCTGTCCAATGTACATGTTTGAAAGAATAAGACTTTGATATTGTCAATACCACTTTTATTTATTCGAAAATTAATTTATAATTCAGTACCAGGTTTCATGGTAAAACCTACCACATCTTCAGCTGAACTAATAAGTTTGTTGTTGTTGGAGTATACAATGTACATGTATTTAATATGTGGAGAGATTGATGTAAAGGCCTTGAATGATTCAATCAGGTTCGTTTGAAGATAACTACTTATAGATAAGGATTAAATGGAATTGACAAGGAGGAATTGAAAAATAGCATTGAATAGATTGATCATTCACTGTTCATGTACATTCACATATTCATTCATCACTTCAACATTGAATATTTCCATCCAGGCATTACCTTGTGCTGTTCTATGTGGTATTTTTGTTGATGAATTTAATTTGCTGTCGAACACGTGTACAATTTACAACTGGTTCAAGAGATGGATTCACTGCAAATTATCATGATTACAAGTACTTAACATATGAGAAATATTTTTATGAAAATAATATCGGTGGAGTTTGTCATCCATCTATCATTACTATTGTTTTTCAAGCATGTCTCGTCAGAGTATTGACATAAAATTTATCGTTCCATCAAAGATTGTCTCAACATGAATGAATACAAGAAGCAAGAAGCTTGATACAATGTATAGAAAGCTGAGGTGATATTCACTTTCAACTGTCAGTATCCACTATGAACAACATTAACACTTCCCATTTAACCACTTCTGACAGTGTATAGTGAATGTCGCATTAGCTTCCTATCCTCGCTGTTAATAACTGTATTTTGATCACTATACAAGCTGCAGCCTATCCGCGCGCATAAAGAGCAGTCAACTCGGCAGATCCGCGAATAACGTTGGGATTTGGGCTTTGTGTGCCGCCTAAAACCCTATTACCGCGAGGAAACTGAACGACAGCCATTTGAGTGCATGAAGGCTGAAGGCATACATAATCACTGCTAAGAGCTGCAGCCTGTCAGCACAAAGGCAAATATTATGAGCCCAAGAGTCTGACGACTTTGTCACAGCTTTCAGACATACAGAACAACTAACTAACTACCGATCTCGATGGAGAGCAAGTGCTATACGCTCGAGTTCTCAACGACGTCAGAGTTTAGGTAACTTGAGTTTTGGAGCATCGTCACTCGATAGAAGATAACTTGATCTAATTCATGTAAGGATAACAAGAATTTTTACTTTCCTTGCCCTATTACCATAAGTAAGGAAAGTATTGCTTTCCGAAAAAAATGAAGGTACCCCAATTTCTAAATTTCTATACGTTTCAAGGTCCCCTGAGTCCAAAAATGTGGTTTTTGGGTATTGGTCTGTATGTGTGTGTGTGTGTGTGTGTGTGTGTGTGTGTGTGTGTGGTGTGTGTGTGTGTGTGTATATGAGTGTATGTGCGTCTGTGTACACGATATCTCATCTCCCAATTAACGGATGGACTTGAAATTTGGAACGTAAGGTCCTTACAATATAAAGATCCGACACGAACAATTTCGATCGAATGCGATTCAATATGGCGGCTAAAATGACGAAAATGTTGTCAAAAACAGAGTTTTTCGCGATTTTCTCGAAAACGGCTCCAACGATTTTGATTAAAGTTATACCTAAAATAGTCATCGATAAGCTCTCCCAACTGCCACAAGTCTCATATATCTGTAAAAATTATATATGTAAAAATTTCAGGAGCTCCGCCCCATCTTTGCAAAGTTTGATTTTAGATTCTCAATTATCAGGCGTCAGATACAATTAGAACAAAAAATTTTGAGTGAAAAAGATTGAGCATAAGTATCTCTACAATTAATGTTCTGTAACATTTTCATCTAAAATTAAAAATAAGCTCGGAATTCGAGAAAATGTAATCCAATTGCAAACTGTTGGCAACTGTTGATTCTATTAAATCATTCACTATGAAGAGATAGCAGACCTCGTGTGTCTCCAGCGTTATTGCCCTGTCACCAGCTGGCTCAAATCTTTGAATAGTAGACTTGAGATGCGCGGGAACACTAGCGTTAGGTGATCAATTTTCATAACGGCAAGGAAAGTTGTGTGAGTGCGCCACACCAGATTTTTATAGTTAAAAACAAAGAAGATGACACCATTGGTGTTGAAACAATATTTTTGTAATTTTTACAATAAATAAGAGATATTTTTGACAACCATCCAGTGTTTTCATAGTTATTTCTGAGATTATTTCGTGTAAGGAAGTTTCCTGTAAATATATCATTGAAATAGCTTCTATTGCATTGTAATGCTTAATTTGAAAAAGTAAAATGAATTTAAAAAGTTCATAATTCCAGAATCTTGTTGTGTGAAGATGATACAGCCTCAGAGCCTCAGAGATTCACAAATATTATATTCTATTCCATATATAATAGTCTGTTTCAATAATCGCTTTATCAAACTAAGTAGTGTTGAAGTTGATAAAATGAATAATATTTTTTTAGGGTCGCTTTTCCAAAAAAGTAGAACTCAATTTCTAACTCAAACTATCAGCTGACTAAATTATTGAAACACATGATAATGCAACCACACTTTGATGAACTATTATAGGCAAAGACCTTAAAGATGCATAGACTCACATGCAGCGCTAGTGTCGTACTTGGAATTAAAATCCGCCATTGAGGGGGCAACCCATAAGATTATTACATACCAATGCCACCAATGCCTTTATGATCTATAGTATTACAAATAAATAATATCATAGAGAAACAATAGCGTAAGTAGATATCCCATGTTATAGGGAGTTTATGTCGTAACTTTTACTGTTATCTCAATCCGATAGTCCACGTAGTTCTTTCCCTTGAAGCTGTGTGACACTGGTAGTCTCTCATATTGTGCCGTTCATACACTCTCACCCGGCCAAAACAGTAGAAATTTACAATAGCCGACAGTAATCAGCTTGAGATAACAATAAAAGTTGCGACATAAACTAATTATACCATGGGATATCTACTTACGCTATTGTTTCTTTATGATAATTTATAATATCTCGTACTGAAATACCCCAATGGCGGCCTTCAATTTCAAGTAAGAGCTATCATTGAGAAGACCTATTGAGAAGGTCTATGATCTCTTTAAGGTCTTCGATTACAGGTTTAATAGTTGAACTAACTTCGGAGAAAGCGCACCTCATCATACAATAATAAAATGTTTATGAAATTATTATTTAGTTTTAAAAAAGAAATTCATTGATGAATGCTTATTTATTTCATCATCTATCTCATGAGAATCAATATCTCATTAGTAAAAAAATGTTCAAGTTTCAAGAAACTCCATACTCAGTTTCTAATTGAATAGTCAATTTCAGAGGATTCGTGTGAATAAACCTGATCACCATAAATAAACCTATGATGGATAGTTTAATCTCCATCTGTCAAACTAGTCAATCAGTTGAGTGTTTCAGAACTACTGACAATTGAATCTTGATCATTCATAACAAAGAACAAGGAAAGTAGCCAATAAAGATAATTTATGAATATCAGAGACTGTATTTTCAGTATTCTAATAGTAAAGGTCTGCTTGGTAATTCAATAAAACAATTACTAGCACCCTAATAATATCATCAAAAAAAGTCTATGTTTTTATTTTACTTTTTGAACTTGCATTCACAGATAGCGAACGAGTAATAGTAATTTCATTGAGTATTTCCTCTCAGTGAGTTTCGAAGTTTAAATTACCAGCCACGCGCCGAACATTAGTTGAAATGCACTCGTATTCCGATCCATGCCTGCGAACAATGTCGTCAATGTTAATGTCCGACGAAATTGTTGCCGAAACAGGATGCCAGGTTGGGATGCAGGATCGAGGCTGGCGTTAATTAGGCGAAGTCACCTCGGACGACGTCCAAAGGGATTAAGTTGCTAGCTGGAGGTGGGGTTGACTTAAAGGGAGAAGTTGTGCTGGAGAGGTTAAGGGTGAAAGTGCTCCTGGGCTGACCGCCCGTGTCAGATTAGATGGTCTGGCAAGGCATCTGTCTTCTGGACATTCATCCTCCTCCAGACTCTCTACCCCAGTCTCTCCAGGCTCTCTCTCCTCCGAAAGCCACACGTGGCCTCCCCTTTTTCCAGTGCGACAAATAACATCAACCCCTGACACCAGACGCTCTGTCTTGAAGCCTCTCGAAATTAAGAAAAATCTCTCGCACGCTACGTGCTTATCTCCCTGAGGGCGTAACCGACTCCCTTAACTTTTATCAGGTGATGGCGCTGCATTCTTGGAAACAACACGTGAGATAAACTACTTCAAGTTCATTCTCCGAGTGTTTTTCAATTGTTCTAAGGAGGTTGATGTTGATTGGAACATAATGAAGATGTATTAAATCACTTCACTTATATGGGCTACTTTATTCAAATTAATAAAAATTTGTTGTACCCTTTCATTAAAACATTTTAAAATGTTTACTATGTTTTTGGAATAACTAGAAAAGAAATCGAACTCTATTTCAAATAACTTCAAATAATCAATTTCATTCCGCCGTAGATGAGCCTACTTAATTCATCATAGAATATAGAATTTCATATGAAAATGTGTTTCACTTTTATATTTCAATTGTAATTGAGTTTTTATCTATTTATTTATTTACAATGCAAAAAACACTAATGTAATAACATTGAAAGATAAAATAATAAGGTAGTCCTTGTGCTATTTTTCTTCCAAATTCATAGGTGACAAAGTCCAAGATAAGGTTAGAATTTCACGTGTACAATTTTTATAAAATTTTGGTCCAAATTAACATTAAAACTATAAATTTTGAATTTAGATGGCTTAAATTGATAAATTAATTAAAAATATTCCACTCAATTACCACTTTTAACGAATAATATTGAGTTATTCAAGAAATTTGGAACTATTCAAGAAACACAAACTAGTGAACACTGAAGCTCAGCTGTTGAGTGCTGTATGTAGTGTTTATCATTCTTATTGTGATTACAAATTTAATTCAATATCCAGAAATCGGATAAGAATGTAAACAAGTACCGGTAATATACGAAAAATATTAAACAAGTACCGGTGTATTATTGTACGAATGAATAAAATAAGTGGCTCTCATGCCACTGTAGGACTTGTAATAATATAATGTAATAATATAGAATGATATTTACACAGATTGTATTTATTTCTTCTGATTTTCTCTATACAATAAAGTTTTCTTATCGAAATTCATGAGGAAGATAGGCACAGGTAGACTAGTACAGTTTTGAAATAATAATAATAATAATAATAATAATAATAATAATAATAATAATAATAATAATAATAATACTGAGGGTGATGCCCACATAAGCTCTTACTCTTGTGTTTTGTAATGAGTGAGAGGGATGATGATGAGAGATGACGACTACTTTTTAGGTAGCCGGGAACGACGGCTTATCGTCTCCTCCAAAAGACGGGGTGGCTGTATCTATGTGATTGTGCTGTGGTCAAAAACTTTTGCCGCGGTCGAAATTCGAACTCGGGTTCTCTTGATAATTGGACTGGCGCGTTATCACTTACTCCAACGAGCCACTCATCATCAGAAAGAACACTTCCCTCCATTACAATAATCTATTCTCGCAATATTAATAGGATATCTATTTCGAACTCTATTGAGAACAACATGAAACACCAGAATCAATTCTAGTTATTATAATATTATTCATAATAAGTCAAAATTACCGCTACTTTGTTCTACAGTATTTCTAAAATACTAAAAAATTCTAGAATGAGTCAATTTATTTTAATTAACTTAGAGGAATCAATGTGTAATTCTATACAAAGTCAAGCTAATCTTCATTGACAATGTAACAAATAATCTTATTGTTGTACATAGAAACTGAAATTCCTACAAAACGTGTCCATGAAGTCTTTATCCAGGCTTAGGTAAGACTGAAAACTAATCTTGGAGCTCTCTGGGTACAAACATAGTTGAGAGTTGCTCGATCGCCGAATTTCCAGAAGCCAGGAACCAGCGAATTCGGTTGGTGGGAATGAGTAGAGCTTGCACAAAAGATAATAAACTTCATATTCCGACTGATAAATTTCTTAGCAGCAGTTCAAGTGGAGATCTATTGGTTGAGCGCCATAGATGTGAAATACTGCTGAAAATCTATGATGAATGTCTACTAGCGTCTCATGAATTATTCATTGGTAGTTAACTAGGATCTTCTGCTTTTGAACATAAGTTGTGCGATGCCTGGAAGGGACGGAAGCTTTTCCAAGAGTTGGCGGTGCTTTGGTTTGTCGGTTTGGGAGGGAGAAGAAGGAGAAGAAGGAGAAGAGGACCAAGAATACGATTCATAAGTTTCTTCGACCATAAAATAATGCCAGTACACAAAGTATCCGATTTAACGCTCCAGATGTCGTCATATGTCTCCGATGAAGAATACAATCCTTTTCACAGTTTCGCAGAATCGACCGACACCTCCGACTGAGCTCTGCATTCGCCGCGATAGTTCGAGAGGAGGAGCACTGCAGTCTAGTGAGCCAGTTTTCAAAGTGATAAATCAGAATTTGCTCCGGAACAGCCAGATCGCTGAATTTGTGGCTTCATAGTATGACATTTGGAAAATGCCTTCAACTGTACTTTGGAAAGCAGTGGAGTATTTTTGGAACGTGAAAAAATTTGATAGTAGGCGTATAATACAAATATATAGATATATGTACATAATACAAATATATTTGAAGTAATAAATATAATACATCAAATGAATTAATAGAAAATAAGACATAAATTTTTAATAATTATTATATAACTCTCACGATTGAGCTTGAAATTTTATTCTTAGCACAACAGATCCTGAATTTCAAATCCAAGATCGAAATCCTGCATTATCATAATTATTTCTAAGAAATTTATCATCATTGATTTGTTTAGGAAGGAAATCATCATCGATTGACGAATCGTTGCACATTTGCTTTATGAAATTTTATACAAACGATGATTGTTCATAAGAATAATTATATAATTATTATTATTCATAAGAATAATTAATAATGATTGATCATAATCGATTTTTCAATGCTAAACAACTGATATTCCTACTCTCCTTGACATTTGCTATAACTCTCTCATGATTTCTCTGTCATATAACTTATCATGTTATTTCACTCTTACTGGTAATTATTTTTTATGCCTGACGTAACAACAATAGAGATACTCTTTGTTATGTTAAATTAAACACATGAATAAAGAAATATGAGTTTTTTATTATACTGTTATCCTTGTCTATCTTCTCTATATACTGTTATCCTTGAACATCCTTTGTCATTTCTTATGGTTTTCCAGAAGACTAAGGTTATAATACCGAGTATCCATTACTTTTGGCAAAATCATAAATCCCAATAAATAAGCTCTATAAAAGTTTGGGAATTGAAATTTATCACCTACCTGGACATTTTATGAACTGAATGAATATTAATTAAGCAAATTGAAATCACAGTAATACAGCCGCAACGAAAATCAACTGAATATATCAGCTTGTGAGCTAATTTCATTTACGCTGAAAGTTATTAGTAAATATTTCGAAAGCGCCACCAGATATCTGAGAAAGCGGAAAATTCATTAAAGCCAATATTATATCCAATTTCCTCCGTCCTTCTCAATTTCCTCTCGACAGCTGAATACTGGTCAAAATTATACTTACCGTAGGCTTCCACGAATCCGGGATTATTTAAGATAAAATTGAATTTGGCAGTGAGCTTCACATCTTGAACGGTTTAGAGTTTCTGTGTGTATATATCGGCTACGGAGGCATTTTGTGATAAACTCATTTCCTGAACGAAAATCGATTTTCTCAGCCTAAAACTCTTTAAGGCTTCTCAAGTTTCCCAACACAGTTCGACTCCGAAATTGAAAGAGTTCTTCGTCCTTGTGCTATTCGTACAAAACTCTCGGTATCCTACGTTTAGTCAAAAACTCATATATAGATTTCCACGCAAACTAAGAAATGCGTCTCTATTACTCTTTACATTTCGCATCCAGTAGGATAATTTATGTATTTTCACAATTAGTATTGTAAAGGATACATATTTGAGGAAACACGTTGTCTCTATTGTGAATAAATAAATAGATAATTTCAGTTTATTCGTAGTTATAGTAATCCTTTCTACTACGTCTACCAGAGAGTATCATTCATTCAGTCTTTTGATAAAAATACAGGCGTAACCACAAGCAAATGTAGAAGAATAATGATTGACGATTATTGGATCGATTCCCCAATCACAAAACTTGTCTCATTTTTATATTCCATAATCCAAATTTCCTCCTAAATTCACTAGAAACAGTCACTATATACATGTTTATAATGAAATAATCCTCGAATGTAACAACCAAGTCAAATTATCATCCTCTCACCAGTGAACATTTCATAAATGAATAATTGATTTCATTTCCAAGATAATTTCGATCTTCAATCAATCACAAAAAAATCAATCACGGGAATTAACCACAGCATAACACAAAAACAATCAATCATAGGACATCACAGAAAATACCGAAATCAATCAATTACAGAAGTAATGATATGCTAAAGTGGAACTTTACTCCTAATCTCACATTTAATATCTTCCCATTCCATGCATTCTTGAATCTCCTAATAATTATTGATATTCCATCATAAATCATTAATAACAATCTATTGCAGCTATTTTCAAGATTCTACTCCACAAGTTTATTGTTTAATTCTTGTTCTTCCAGAGGGAGCACTTATACTTACCTCACTTCTAATTCTACTAGCGATATTTTCCTCTCTACTGTTTACAACTTGTTTGTATCTTCTGCTGAGCTCCCAACTCATTGTGCCAGTCTTATTCCGTTGTCTGCAAACAATGAAGAACGCAGCAGCAAGCTGGGATGGGAAAATGATGATTGGTGACCTGGCAACGTTGAAAGATCGAGAGAATCAGTGAGCAGACTACATGCAATTTCACTTCAACGTAATGTACGTTTTCTTAAGCACGTTAAAACTTTGTCTATAAAACTTGTCCAGGAGAAGTAAGGCGCAGCGGAAATGCACACGGCTTTGCTCTGCGACTACTTTAAGCCGCTTTGCTACAACTAGTGAAGCACAAATACAAACTGCTACAAAGTTTTGCGCCGGATTTTGTCGGAAAATTAAAAAGCACTGTCTGTTGACTCGAGAGTAGCAAGAACTATGGATGCTGCGCTATCATAATATTGCTGTTGACCATTGCTTATCTCACAACTTCATACCAGTTCTTCCTCCAAGTTTCATATTGTAACTAGTGGAGATTAATGGATTCCTGTCAAATTATCAACTGATAAACTTACTTACCATTAGCGCCTCAGATATCCAGTTGGTGAACTATAGAGTTGGTGCTGTAATTTCATTTTTGTTTAAATAAAAATAATATGAAAATTCTATAATATCACCTATGTTATGAGAATCTGGGATAAAAATGAAGCTATTGTGTTGAGATCCCACTCGTATAAATAACATACATTTTATTATAAAATTTCCTCATAATCTAATAAAGTATTAGAATAGGGCCACTTGAATTCTCAAATATTATTACAGATACGACTCGTACCCACTTCATACTTCTATATATATATATATAAAAGCGAAATGGCACTCACTCACTCACTGACTGACTGACTCACTCACTCACTCACTCACTCACTCACTCGCAGAACTAAAAATTTAAAGGAACAAAAACGTTCAAATTTGGTAGGTATGTTCAGTTGGCCCTTTAGAGGCGCACTAAGAAATCTTTTGGCAATATTTCAACTCTAAGGGTTATTTTTAAGGGTTTAAAGTTCGTCTTTTAGCATGTATATTCTTCTTCTCCCAATCTCTTAATTATAATTGAAATGTCCATATCATATCTTACTATAGAACGATAATCTAGATAGAGTACCTCTTCGAAACAGTTGTTAACTGGCAACTAAATTAATAATTTTGTCAGGTTGGCATTAAGTTGAGTTGACTTTGTTAGGTTGGCACCAAGTTGAAGATTTAAATGCATTTATCGCGGGAAAATTGATTGAGCACTGCTAATTCAATCCTGGGAATATTATATTACTAGCCGTCAGGCTCGCTTTGCTCGGCATATCCGTTTAGCCAGACGTTTAGTCTGGACCCCCGACTGGATTGTCCTAACATATGATAAAAATGCCCAAATGAAAAATGCAGGCGAGCGAAGCGAGCCTGCTGATCTAACTCCTGGACGATCCAGTCGGGGGTCAAGGGGCGGAGCCCCCTGGCTAGACGGATATGGCGAGCGAAGCGAGCCTGACGGCTAGTTTTAATATTAACACATCTGGTTTCGAGCACTTATGCTATTTCCAAGTGTCAAAATGAAAATTTCACATTGACATCGGAAAGAATAAGTAGTGCTTGAAACCAGTTGTGTTTATTGAAAATAGATGAAGAGGGTACTACTTGAAGTCTTTATAATACTTCCTGATAATCATTTTAATATCATCTATATCGTTTTCAAGAGGAAAATATAATTAACTGAATAATAATGAATAGAATATCATTAGAGAATCTAGCTCAGGTATATGCATTGAGATTTAATTATTGTATGGAAAAAATAATCCCCTTCCACCTGATGATTCATTTAATTCAATACGATTTGTATAATTATTCCCTCACATTTTTTATCAGATAAGGTTTATATATCGTTTCAAGGTACACATAAATTAATTGGATAATAAAGGATAGAACATCATTCGAGAGTTTATGAAATATGATTTATTGACCGAACGAAGTGAGGTCTAAGATTCAAGTCGACGGTTTGGCATTTCTCTTAATGTTTATATGTTTATATATTTAAGTGTTTATATGTTGCGCATTTACGGCGAAACGCGGTAATAGATTTTCATGAAATTTGACAGGTATGTTCCTTTTTAAATTGCGCGTCGACGTATATACAAGGTTTTTGAAAATTTTGCATTTCAAGGATAATATAAAAGGAAAAAGGAGTCTCCTTCATACGCCAATATTAGAGTAAAAATCAGAGTATAGAATTATTCATCATAAATCAGCTGACAAGTGATTACACAGATGTGTGGAGAAGCCAGTCTATTAATGTATTTGTATAAGGTCTATTATAGTTTCAATCAAATACATTAAAGAGGTAAGCATCTTTAAGCTGGGTTTACACCAAAGTTATTAACAAAATGGTTATAACCTAATCCTTATAGATTCCATTAGATTGAACGGAAGTTGACAAACATATGTACATCATGTGTATGATAAGTCATGTTCAATCTAATATAATCTAAAAGGATTGAGTTATTAACGGTTTTTCAATAAATTTGGTCTAATCGCACCTTTAAGGTCTTTGGTTTCAATATTTTGTTTTGCAGTCATGGTATTATTATGCGTGCCCATCAGTATCAATATTCTCACATTCGAAAAAACTAATTTAATAGGTGAATAAAAATAAACAAATGAACTAAATAATGCTGGAGAAATTATAATATTTTTGATTCTAAAATATCAATTTCCATCCAGAAAGATCATCACGGAACTGGATGAATTATATCATAAGGAATACAAATTCAAACGTGAACTGAGTTTGTTAACATTTAAAACAGTTGACATCTGGTACTTGTGGATGAGAATACTGCGTGAGGTCTACTGTTCACAGAACTACTAGTGGAATATGCATTGAGATTCATTCCATTGTATGGAAAAAATCATCCCCTTCCTGATGATTCATTTTATTCAATACGATTTGTATTATTATTCCCTCTCATTTATCGGGTAAGAGAGGAAAATAGCATACAAAAATTTGATCTGGTTTATTGAACTCTGATCAACCTCTTCTACCGTCCCAAAAAAAGTTGTTAAGAGTTTGATTGACTTGTTCATTATTTTTGCAAATCGGCCTACTGTGAAAACCTCTTGCCAGCTCTCACACAATCATTGCTAGTGAATGAATATTCCTGTGTTTCAAAATTCCGTGTTTGGGTCAAACACAGCTAGGATTCAAACAAAGCGACTTGTTGTGGGCGACGAAGCGAGCGAGGTGAGTTCGAAGATGATAAACAGAATAAACTAAAGAGAGATTCAGTTCTGTCAGGATTGTTTGAATGGGATATATTGATGTTATTTTCAAGGACTGCTGAAAGTTTCAAGTGAATACGAGCTGTGTGTCGGCGCCTGGTGTAAATTGATAGGGGGTGTCGCTATCTATTATTGGCTCACATAACACATGAAAGCAACCAACAATACTACGCCTTCGTTTGACACGTAAAAGCATACAAACCTATATATATTGGCGTTAAATAACCAGCCTAACACATAGATATAGATGTTTGTATCTGTGCTGTTAGCCTTTCAAAGAAGGGTACGATTGTAGTCACCCTGTTACGTCGTTGTCAGTTCATAGAGAATTTTGCTCCAATTCGCTGTAAATCGTTACAAGAATTGCCTCGCTGTTTCTGTGATTGCCCTGTCAGAAGAGATAGAATGTTGAAGGTCTCCGATTGGAAAACGAACACAATAGAAACAGGGCATCCTGGTTGATGCAGTGTTTTTGGTTTGCCAAAAACCCTACCACGAAATTTGGTAAATTCGAAAAAATCCGGATGGATAGTTTCCTGAAATATAGTATAGAATTTTACATTAGTAAATAGAACTCTTACAAAAATTGATTGAGTAGTTCTGAAGTCTTGACACCAAACCGTGGTTCTCTAAACTAAAATATTGTTATTGGATCTTTTAGCGGTTAAATTTGTTTCATACGAAATGCAACAAGTTAAACGAATGCAATGTGATATGTGACTGGTAAAATTTTGACTGTTGATTATGTGTGATAATTTTGCTTACATCATAATGAATTCAATCTTCTCGATAAGAGTAATTTGCATTTTGCATTATTCCATTATCGATTTGATAAAAATCTTATGTTGAGGCTGTTTGTCAAGTGTTCAACAAGTTCACAATCAAATTTCGATTGTTGGAGACCCCAATACTGTTGTTTCAAATGAAATGTCCCTCATAAATTGATAAATGTTCATTAACTGATATCTGTGAGACATAAACTTGGGAAAGTACATCAAGTTTAAACTTTCATGAAACAATCTCTCAATCAAACTGACATATTATAATAAAAACATTGCCCTTCCTATGCATAATTCATCCTTTACCTTTCCTTGGATATCTTAGAGAAGAAATAATCATCAACTTTAATTTCATTCCAGTAAACATTCATACTGACGATGCAATTTTTAAATCCGTACAAACTATTAATCGTTTGCTGCTTTAATCAGAGACTAGGTTGGTACAAGAACACACTATCCAGTCTGCAGTCATTAACTGCTATTCAGTTCGGGAGCAGACGACGTCCCAGTCCTTGATCAGTTATTGTCCAATATAAAGTCGGAACACTATGGTGACCCCATTAAATGGAACGTCTACAGTTTTTTAATGTCGAATTTGGCGCATAAAAACTCAATATTTCAGCCAAGTAATTTCGATGATAGAACCGTATTCGACCCAGATACTCTTACTCGGCACTCTCCTTCTCTTAATACTGTTTGCCTCTCTGTCTCACCCTCATTTTAATTGAGAAAAGAGCTTCGAGTAATGTAAGTGATCGTGCCGCAATTTTTAATCACCGATTACCTTCAGTCCCTTTAATATCAAGATACTAACTGCAATCATAAAATTGAAACGCGATGGTTCTCTCTTCCATTTCCTGTCTCTCCTTTTGCCTTCTCTTCCTTGCGTCTGGAATCTGGAATGACTCATCATGATTTTACTTACTTGGTTTCAAATCTGATAATGAAGCTGTTATCGAAGAATCAATAAATATTTAATTACAGAGAAGAAAAGAATATTATCCTATAGGCAAGTTTAGAAAATATGAAAAAAAATTCAAGCAAACTGGTTAGAATTCTCATTAATTTCAAGTGCGTGTATTGACTATTGACTCTAGCAGTACCTTGTTGTGACGTTCTTCAAGAGATCTTCAGTTGACTTCCAGATGTCATCGGTTACGTGTTGATTGCTCGCTCAATCGCTCTTACAGGTAATACCGCATTTTCATGTATTGTTTTTGAAAGTTACAATTTCATCTTAAAAGTAAACTCTCGGTCCTCCGTCGTAAACCCTCTTAACACAAACAATGATAGGGAAGATTCTGAAAACCCATTGAAATTGAGAGAAGATTCAATCTATTATCAATAATCAAATCAATAGAGTTGAACTCAATAGTAATTAGCTTCACATATTTTTCACTTATGAGATGAAATACATTGTTTAGAAACAAATAGCATCTATTAACTACAAAATTAACAATGCAATGTAAATCCTGCATGGTTATATATAAATTACGACATACTCTAAAGGGTTTGCTGATAAGTATGTGGAGATAGCTCAAGTTGCATCTTTGGTTAGGGAGAAAAAGCACGTGTTCGTAAATTATCCCCAAATAGGGGAGTTTGAACGAGAGATTGTGGTTGTAGATTATATAGGATACATGCAGAACAGGAAGTTTCAGCTAGGAAGATCATTCGTTGATGATTCCTTCTCCCATCCATTATTCATGATTTCATGCGTTTTCTGATATATACATCTCAATTCCACCTTCTCTGTTTTTTCCGCTGCTTTTGATGAGAAATTTACCAATTCTTTGGAATTAATTCTGCTACATTTCCTAGTTTGAATGTTAGTATCATACTCCGCCATATATTTTCTTCTATTTTATAACACTCATGAATACAGGAGCAACCATCAACATTTTTATAGTTCTAGCAGGAGTTCTATATTTATTTCTATATTTATTTTTAATCTATGAATTGAACTCATCTTGACGGTCTTCTATATTATATATGAAAGGTGATCCACTATTGACTGACCGTGACCGGTCAATTTTATTGTCTAAAAGCCTTCACAGCATACTTTTTGTGTAGTTGAGAAGTTGATATTGTGGTAATTATTCATATTCTTTACAGCATAGACAGCGTCAATATTTAACATAACAACAATATGTTCAAGTCCCACACTTCTACAGTAGTATATACACAATGCTCATGTATTGATGGTTAATATTAACAAATAGAGTAACAACAACTGATGAAATAAAAGAAAAAAATAATAGTAAGATGAGTCTCTGACACAGATTATCCAATTTCGATGGAGTGAACTTCGTTATCTTCTTTGTGTCTCACAGTTTTGTTTCTTCTTCCATTCTGCACTTTTTTCATGGACTGATGACAAAAGAATGACACACAAGCTCAGGATGACAGCTCGGAAGGTATCTTGCAAGGGGTAACTTTGCTTGGTGATAAGTGACACAACTAGCTAGTTAAGTGGAATATGATGAGAGGGTGGAGACACATACGGATGTGGAGATAAAATTGTTGAAGGGAAGATGTATAGAAGAATGGTTGAGATAAATGAAAAGAAGGGAGAAGTGCAAGACAGACGTCTTCAAATCGAAAAGATTTGCTGATAGGATGTGCGTATTCCATCCGAAGCACGTGGAAGAATGAGAGGCAGGGAGCCTTTCATAGGAAAAATGAGACCCGCAAACGGGGCTGCAGGATAACTCACGCAATCCAAGAAGAACAAGGGCATTGTAATGGCCCTTTTATACGGTGTCTGTCACACACAGCCAGCGAGCCCTTTTCCAGAATTACCTTCGTCCCTTTTTGTAGCTCTCGTTGTCATCTTGTTTGCCCTAAGGGCGCAGCCATGGAAAACTTCAGAAGAAAATCAGGTGGTCGCTTTCCCACTCGGTTCACTCCCACTCCAATCAATAACTCAAAACTATCCTTCAACCCTCACATAACTATTACTGAACTATTCACTTTGTCCTTGAAAAAATAAGCGAGTTCTGAATAACTAGATACAATAACAACTCGACCGTATTTTTCGATTGAGGGGGTTCGGAATAACTAGATGCAATAACAATTCAACCGTGCTTTTCAATCGAGGGAGTAGTTGTGACCCCATGAGTACAGATTGGAATACTGCATAGTTATGACAAATAATGTGTACTTAGTAGGAAAAGTCCACATGCGCACCCTAAAATAACAATCACGACATAGCATATCCTAATAGACTAGTATTATCATTCACTTTTCTATTACCAAGTGATACAGTTGCATTGAATTTAGCATCTGTACATTCACAGCAATAACATGAAGCATTATAATGTTGTTTGTATAATGCATTTTCCCAGAAGGAATCTAGTTGAACCCATTGTTCCATTCTTTCCACTTTGTGTAAAGTTTATTGCATAAAGAATTGTTTCTGTACTGAGGTTAGTGGATGTTCTTGAAAATGAGTTCTTGTAACGAAATAAGAAGTATATTGATAATTCATTTGAACGCGGCTGGCAGATATGAGGAATATAAAATGTACTGACATTGAAATTTGAATGAGAGATATACACTCTCTATATGCAATATTTAACTCTAATTCAGGTCTATGAATCTCTAATCTAGCGCTCACAAGTCTGAAGCTGTGTTCAGACTAATGCGCCAAGTACACATGTCTTTACACAGCTAGAGGCTCATGTGGCAACATCATAAACTAAATAATCACTATCCGGAATTGATAAAAATAAATACTTGCATTGTATTTGTATGGCAAGTCCGTGAACAAATAGAATGATTATCACACTTTTTTATATGTATTTAAACACGATTCAAAATGAAAATGATTATCTCTTTATTTAAATACTTGCATTTGATCTGATACTTTGAACTTTCCACTATGGACTCATCACAGTCTCGTATGTGGATAGTAGCAGTGAAAATTCTCTCGTGATAAATAAATGAAAATGAAATAAATGGAAATGAAATAAATGTTCTTGAAAATGAATGAGTTCCTGTAACGAAATGAGAGTATATTGATAAATCCGCTTCTGATTCATTTGAAATCGGTTGGTAACATAACAATCTTGACAGATATGAGGAATATAAAATGTTTAAATATTGAAATTGAATGAGAAAGGATACGCTCTCTATAACTAATATTGAAGATTACAGGGTAATTTATTTCGTATATTAATTTGAATCGTGCACTTGCAAGTCTGAAGCTATGTTTAGACTTACGCGCCAAGAGCATACGTCTGTACACAGCTTGGCTCATGTGACAACATCATAATATATAAACCAAATTACTATTCAGATGAAAACAAGAATAAATACTTACTGATCTCATACCGTATCAGACAAAATAAACACTACTGAAACTGAATCAGCTGCAGTTGCCTTCCCGATCAGCTGATTCGATTGGTGATTGTTGCCACAGCTTCGCGTTCATTACTTCTTTTCTCATTTGAGGTTGGTTTTGTAAACATGGTGCTAATATTGCAGAAAAAACTTTTATCGTAGAGCATTGTTTTCGCTCATACGGAAATGGACGTGCGGGTGATCGAATCTTGTCACACACTGCTTCACGTTCTCAAGAACATTTCCACAAAAGCCCGCCATGTAATGTTGTAATTCTTAGTGTTGTTGAAAAATTTCGAAGAACAGGTAGTGTTTTGACGAAGGGAAACGGCTTTTCATTCGCCCAACTACTGTCTGTACAAATGAGAACCACGCAAGACAGTTGCAGCAAGTGTTAAGGTGCGTACAGATTTACGCGCCGCGAACATGAGCAATTCACTTTTGATCAGCTGATGCAAAATTTTATATCTGTATCTTACCGTTTCTGTAAAAATACAGATATAATCCGCTGATTAAAAGTGAATTGCTCATGTTCGCGGCGCGTATATCTGTACGCACCTTAACAGTCACAGAGAAGATGCCGAATGCGAGCTCCTCTCAAACTGAATAATAGCAATACGTCAATGATCTTACACACCGGACGCCTACGTGTAAGGAATGTTGAAAGAAAACATCTTCTGTGAGGACCAGCGAGTATAGAACTAAATAGAGTCGTATTTTATACTTACTCACTGGTGAGGACCCACCATCTATAATATTTCAACTCAGAAAAAAAAAACATGTTTATTAGGAGGATGGAACAACTCCTATTCATAAAAATTGTGCAAAACCTATGAAAACGGTAAGAGTGTTGCCTCAAACACACTCAAACGGGGGTCATTTTATTGAACATGTTATTACCAGTGTTTAACCGGTTTTGCTTCCTTTGACTTGTGTCTTGATAAGTTTTATACGCAAAATAAAGTATCACCATTTCAGTACTATTATTTTGACTGATACTGTAGTTCGAATTTCCCACATTGGACTATGCAGAATTTTGTATGAGTGGATGGAGGAGGCCATTAGGAGAAAAGTTGTTGCTTGAGGAGGCGACAGGAAGCTCAGCAAAGGAAGCTCAGTAGAGGAGGCAATGAGTTCTCTTGGGTACTCAACCTGCCAAACTTCTATTTCAGAAGGGATTTTGTCGACTTCTCTGGATTTATTAACTCCAACATTAGCCTCAAGAAAGTTAAATTATACCAACGCAGGTCGCTACAACACTTTTACTGTCTCTTACCGAAATCCTTATTCCTTCTCACCATGCACTATTTCTCTCCATAATAATAATCCTAATGTTTAAATATTATGCACTTTCTCCCTCTTTAAACACTCTACATTACTCGAACAATATTTTCACAACTCATCCTGATGAACGATATGCGTCATTAATTTTTCCCTTCATATTCAATATAATGTTGAACATCAATTCGTATTATCACCCAGTTTATCTGGCTATTGAAATATAATATTTGCGTCTTCGTCCTTGTCATCTGAATTTTTGTTTAACATTTATCTCCAACCCATTGTCAATGGTTTTCACTTTGATTATTTCAATTCCTATCCCACTCTACGCTATCTAGAATAATGGTCTATTAAAAATCCTAATTTGAAGCAAATAAATACATTTGAAGGCAAGTCTAAGTGCATGGGAGAATTATCTAAATTGAATATGTAATTTTTTCAACTTGTTCCTACTTCTCGTGGCTTATTCTTTTCAACTCGATGTCCCTCTATTCTATTCACTATTCATTATAAAAATGTACTCATAGTCTATTCATAATCTTCTAGAATAATAAATATGGATATTCGTTTGATATACCTGTACTATTATTAGGCACTCCATGTAGTAAATGAATAAAGATTATATGATTTTCTCTAATCCGTTTTTAATTTGAACGCTTCTTTATTTCTTCCTTCAAGCACAGAGTAGAGAAGCACTAGGTATGTTTATTCCGTGCTTCAAGAAATCTCATTTGGATACTCTTATTGATTCTCAGTTATAAACGATATAGTTATATATTTATTATCGATAATAATAATTATTATTATCAATATTTACTCCAATTATCGATAATAATTGAAACAAGTATTACGTAATGGAATATTACGACAACATCGATAATGATATTTTCTGTTCTCTCTGTTTCTGTTATCCCTCAAATTGTACTTTCATCAACCGATTCTCTCGTACACGTGGAAACTCCCTTTTTCTCTCTCAACATTTCTCCTTTCTCCCATCATCCTCCTACTCTTTCTCTCCCTCTCCTCACGGAATTTCCCAACTTCCTCCCCAGTTCCCTCCGTCAGTTGTGGTTCTGCTCATTTTATGAACAGCTTTCCCACAAGAGTGCAAGTGGTCTCACAAAACTCCCCTGCAACGTCTCAACTTAGATTAAATACAACTTTTCGCGGTCGTTAAAATAAAATCGCAAATGAACGGTACGATATTCCCAGGTGCTACATTACCTTCCCACAATGCACTCGGCACTCTAGACTTTCAACTTCGGCGGCTCGGAAGGTGTTGAAGCCGGGGGAGCTTTCTCATTGCTTTAGATTCTTTCTTTTTATCCATCCCATCTTGATCTTCTTTCTCCCTTGATATCCGCCTACCTTCTTCATTTCCTTCTCCCTCTCCTTCAGTTCCTCCCCAAACAACCCCGTTTATTGTTTGAGATAATACAGACATCAAAGCATCAGATGCACTCAGTGTATTGTTGATTACAAACAATAACAATTATTCAAGCAAGAAATCACAATGATTATGAGAGCTTTGTGAACCCTCTTGAAAGGTTGATAATACTTGTTTAGAATTGAGGTTTGTGCATTAATTGTTATGATGATGAAACCCCAAATTATACTTTCTATAGCTGAGTAGATTTCGAGCTGATTTGAGATAAAAGAATGATATCTTCAAGTTTTCGCTTGTGAATGTTTATGGGCTTGCATAGTATTCTTCAGCAAAGTGATCAATGAGAGCTGATATGATTGCAATATACTTGTATGTCATAGCCTGTATATAAATAAAACATGTATATAGCCTGTATAAAGCCTTTATATAGCCTATATATAGCCTTTATACAAGTTCTGCTATCAGCATACATCTGGAAATAATATTTGATTGCAGCTTTTTGACATATTGTCATTTTCTCCATGATATCCATTCTATGAGACACTTTATTATCATGGAATAACAGTGTAGTATGTAAATACGGAAATGAGAAAGTGCTCTTATTTATTTCCTCATTTTTCCAGTTTGTCAATTCCTTTCTTTTATGAAAGAGGTTTTCCTTGTCAAAATCGATCAAAATTGATAGAAGCATGTTTAAATTGCTCCGCTCATATAAAAATGGTACAGCTCTCTACAATTATTGGATATGGAACAAATTGTGGTTAATACTTCAATAAATATTCATGATACTAATTGAAATTTAGTATGAAACTTTATATTGAAATATAAAGTCATGATACCTTATCTTCATCATGCTGAAATTATGCTCACTGATGATCAAATATTATTTGAAATGTTATTTTAATTCAATGATCATAGCAACGTATCTGAAGAAAGTGAGTATCTATTAAGTTGCGTACAAAATAATATACGCGCAGCGATCATGAGCAATTCACTTTTAATCAGCTGATTATATCTGTATTTTTACAGAAACGGTAAGATACAGATATAAAAAGCTTGGCATCAGCTGATTAAAAGTGAATTGCTCATGTTCGCGGCGCGTAATTCTGTACGCACATTTACATTTGATGGTACAGTTCTTATCATCATCATTGATACACCTTGTTTTTATACGTTTTCCGCAAAGTGGGTGAAAAGTAAATTCGTATGGCCTTTGTTGGTGGGGAGTCCCTTGCGGAAAGGTCCCACCGCCTGAATATATAGTTTAAGCCGTCAATGGGCCTTACAACTGTCATACTTCAACCGGGACCGACAGTTTAACGTGCTCATCCGATAACACGGGAGTGATCTGGTTTAAAACGCAAAGGGGGTGATTCGACAATACTTCTAGACTTTCCCAGATTGGAAACTTGGGTACCACTGAGTGTGAACAGTCCAGTGGTACGTTGGAAATTTCAATTAGTTGCCAAAATTGAGCCCAGCTTTGTTATGGAGACTATTATGCAACTCACCGATGCAGTGAGGTTAGGGTGTCCGCCCGTTAATACGTTTTGGACTAACGGATTTGTAGTCATGTCATAAGCACGGATGCTTTGTTTCAGACGACTATAAAGTCAGGGATGAAGGAGTCCTTGTAGGGAACATTGCAATACCTTGGTCAAGCTGCCGGAGTAATGAAACTAGCAGGGGATTAAACCTTCTCGGGGATAATAGGTTCGGTCCAGATGACATCCGAGATACACAACGCCTCCAGGCTTAGCGGTGGAAAGGGAATTTAATAATCACTTTTCAAGATCAAAAGCTGTCGCCACAATAATCACCCACCAACGGGAGGGCTCTTCATATCCCTCCGCATTCCTTTGTCCTTGAATGACCTTCAATGTCTTCCAGATGTCCTTTGAGTGTTGTAGTAGGTAACTTAGGCTACACCCACAAACTTCATTTTGTAAACAATCACTCCCTATACACCTCAGAGACTTGATTCATGTTCAGCTATGCAATTCTTCATTCCTTTAGAATATTACGAAATGAAGCTACTAGCATGTCCTGGAAACTTTAAACTTTCTCGTCAAATGAGTTGGAGATCATCCAAGAAGTCTATCGAAGAATAGACTCAAGAATTCTGTGAATTTCAAACTTGTTGACAATCAGGATTTATGACAATCGACCAAGGAAGGCTACAAGATATTTCACAAGAAGCCACTAATATTGCAATCTTGTTATCTACATGATTGAACACTGAAGAGAACTCGTATTGAATTCGCTATCATTTGAAGTTTCACTCTATTGTTATCTATATATATAAAAGCGAAGTGACACTCACTCACTGACTGACTGACTGACTGACTCACTCACTCACTCGCAGAACTAAAAATCTACCGGACCAAAAACGTTCAAATTTGGTAGGTATGTTCAGTTTCACTTTAGAGGCGCACTAAGAAATCTTTTGGCGATATTTTAACTCTAAGGATGGTTATTAAGGGTTTAAAGTTCGTCTTTTAGCATGTATATTCCAATATCTTAAAATTATAATTGAAATGTCCATACCATATGTTAATAAAGAACTATAATCTAGAGAGAGTACCTCTTCGAAACAGTTGTTCTGGTAACTAAATTAAAAATTTTGTCAGGTTGGCATTAAGTTGAGTTGACTTTGTTAGGTTGGCACCAAGTTGAAGATTGAAATACATTTATCCAGGACCTCCTGAATAGCAATTTATCCAATTAGCCAAAATTAGCGTTTTCTCAGCTTTTCTGCGTTTCCTCACCATTTTCAATAATTGATGAAAATATATTTAAAAAAAATCAGTACACAGGTTTAGCTGAGGTGGAAGAATTTCGTTCGCCAAAGATACGCCGATATAGTAACAGGTGTTTTTCGAGATCAAATTGACATAATACGTTCAAATTCGGTGTAGAGGCTCCGCTGAGGCCTACATGCAGGCGAGCGAAGCGAGCCCGCTGATCTCATCATTTCTGGACAATTCAGTCGGGGGTCCAGAATTCGGTACAGAGGTTACGCTGAGGTCTACATGCAGGCGAGCGAAGCGAGCCCGCTGATCTCATTTTTGGACGATCCAGTCGGGGGTCCAGGGGCGGAGCCCCCTGGCTAGACGGATATGGCGAGCGAAGCGAGCCTGACGTCTAGTACCAGATAAAATGAGAACATGAGAAGTTGAGGAATCATCAATTATATCGATTTCTCCGCAGAATTTAAGCAAACTCTGCCTCATGCCATGTATTTCAATAATAATACCATCAGAAGAGAGAGGGAATTGCATCGTTTTGGACTAACGGATTTGTAGTCATATCATAAGCACGGATGCTTTGTTTCAGACGACTATAAAGTCAGGGATGGAGGAGTCCTTGTAGGGAACATTGCAATACCTTGGTCAAGCTGCCGGAGTAATGAAACTAGCAGGGGATTAAACCTTCTCGGGGATAATATCCCCTAGTATCCCCGAGAAGGTTCGGTCCAGATGACATCCGAGATACACAACGCCTCCAGGCTTAGCGGTGGAAAGGGAATTTAATAATCACTTTTCAAGATCAAAAGCTGTCGCCACAATAATCACCCACCAACGGGAGGGCTCTTCATATCCCTCCGCATTCCTTTGTCCTTGAATGACCTTCAATGTCTTCCAGATGTCCTTTGAATGTTGTAGTAGGTAACTTAGGCTACACCCACAAACTTCATTTTGTAAACAATCACTCCCTATAATACTCAGAGACTTGATTCATGTTCAGCTATGCAATTCTTCATTCCTTTAGAATATTACGAAATGAAGCTACTAGCATGTCCTGGAAACTTTAAACTTTCTCGTCAAATGAGTTGGAGATCATCCAAGAAGTCTATCGAAGAATAGACTCAAGAATTCTGTGAATTTCAAACTTGTTGACAATCAGGATTTATGACAATCGACCAAGGAAGGCTACAAGATATTTCACAAGAAGCCACTAATATTGCAATCTTGTTATCTACATGATTGAACACTGAAGAGACCTCGTATTGAATTCGCTATCATTTGAAGTTTCACTCTATTGTTATCTATATATATAAAAGCGAAGTGGCACTCACTCACTGACTGACTGACTGACTCACTCACTCACTCACTCGCAGAACTAAAAATCTACCGGACCAAAAACGTTCAAATTGGTAGGTATGTTCAGTTTCACTTTAGAGGCGCACTAAGAAATCTTTTGGCGATATTTTAACTCTAAGGATGATTATTAAGGGTTTAAAGTTCGTCTTTTAGCATGTATATTCCCATATCTTAAAATTATAATTGAAATGTCCATACCATATGTTAATAGAGAACTATAATCTAGAGAGAGTACCTCTTCGAAACAGTTGTTCTGGTAACTAAATTAAAAATTTTGTCAGGTTGGCATTAAGTTGAGTTGACTTTGTTAGGTTGGCACCAAGTTGAAGATTGAAATACATTTATCCAGGACCTCCTGAATAGCAATTTATCCAATTAGCCAAAATTAGCGTTTTCTCAGCTTTTCTGCGTTTCCTCACCATTTTCAATAATTGATGGAAATATATTTAAAAAAAATCAGTACACAGGTTTAGCTGAGGTGGAAGAATTTCGTTCGCCAAAGATACGCCGATATAGTAACAGGTGTTTTTCGAGATCAAATTGACATACTATGTTCAAATTCGGTATAGAGGCTCCGCTGAGGCCTACATGCAGGCGAGCGAAGCGAGCCCGCTGATCTCATCATTTCTGGACAATTCAGTCGGGGGTCCAGAATTCGGTACAGAGGTTACGCTGAGGTCTACATGCAGGCGAGCGAAGCGAGCCCGCTGATCTCATTCTTGGACGATCCAGTCGGGGGTCCAGGGGGCGGAGCCCCCTGGCTAGACGGATATGGCGAGCGAAGCGAGCATGACGGCTAGTACCAGATAATATGAGAACATGAGAAGTTGAGGAATCATCAATTATATCGATTTCTCCGCAGAATTCAAGCAAACTCTGCCTCATGCCATGTATTTCAATAATAATACCATCAGAAGAGAGAGGGAATTGCATCGTTTTCGTAGAGCCTACCTAATGAATCGTTCAATATATGTAATTGAATATCATCAACTCTCATGCATTACAAGTATTTTCCATAAACGAATACATAGTATGTATAATATTGATATATTATATTATCTAGAGTTTTTGTATATCCCTCCTTCATTTTTTCTCTCTCATACCGATGTGTATTTTCTATTTGAATGCAAATGTACTATATAGAAGTATGTAAGCTACTATAGTCTATTTATTCCCGTAGGCAATTAAAAAAATAATAGTTTTCAGAAGCAGCATTTTAGTAGAAATGTATTGTTGATTCGAAGGAACTGTCCTTCCATTGTCTGTAGCTCAGAAACGCGATCAATGCTATGGCAGAGGAAGAAAATTAGGACAAAAGAAGAGGTTGAGCTGCTGAGAAAATTTTGATAAAATCGTGAACAAGAGAAAAGATCATGAATGAGCCAGAAACAACAGCGAAGAAAGCAAAAGAAACAGAGAAACCCGTCTTTCTTGCTTCGCCGGTACAATGGCCTCTTGGAAAAGCAAGGAGAGTGGACGGCTCTTCCATCTCTTTCTCTATCATTCACACTTTCCTCCCCATCACTCTTTCCTTGTCATTTTCTCCTCTCACTTTTCTAATCTTATTCTGAAATATTATTAAATAAGAGCAAAGACAACTGGAACTGAGGCTTAAGACGAAAGTTGTGCGTCTCTTCCAGCGGCGGTTTAGTCTAATTATGCCTTCCTTCTGGAGATTACTGCCTTTTCCAGCAGCACTGTCTTTAGAGGCATTTCCCATCTGCAGTTTGTTCGGTGATAACGCAGCAGGATCCCATAACGTCTCTATTCTCCTTAACTGGAAATTCCATTGGGTCACTAGCTCATATGTGTATTTTCCGGCTCAGTTTCCCAGTGTTTATTAACGTTTTCACATGTTCCTCTCATTAGTAAAATTCTCAAGTATTTGGCAAACTACAATCCGAGGAATTTCGTTTGAAATACTGTCTTATTACGTTTCTAATTCTGTTTACCTATTGAATCAGTTTAAGTTAGCATGTGTTCATCAAACATGAATTCTGGGATTGTAAGTTCTAGAAATGTTTCACAAGTAAAACTCGATTCAGGAAACGTAGAAAACGCAATTCTTCTCATGACATAAAAAACTATAGTGAGGTCCACGTTATAATGGCAGTAGATGAAGATAGGGAAACAGCGTTGTCGTTTGTCTGCCTTGATTAATTATATTCACACATTGTTAAAAACGGATTTGGCAACGTTGTGGAGCTAGAAAATGATAGTGGTAGCCTATGTGTTTTGTCGAATGATAGACAAGGATAGCAACACGAAAGTTAATAAAATACTGCCATTATAACGTGGACCTCACTATAGTTGCAATCGGACACTCATTCCAAACATACACTTGAAGAAAACGGCCAATCATGCTATCATAATCTAACTATCATTATTCAGATAGGATAATACTGATTTGTTTGGTTTGAGGAATATTTTTTGTTAAAGGAAACAGCTGGTAGCTGTTGTCTTTTTTCTTTAGGCCTACTTTTTAATATAAATAAAAATATAAATCTGAGTACCTTTTTCAAATTTTTTCGTCACGACATGTTTCGGCTACTAATGCCACTTCCAAGTCTTGACTTGAAACCGTTCTATGTCAGTATCATGTCTATCATGATTCTATCAATTTCTTGATTAAGAAATACAGACTAAGTCCAAGGACAAGCTTTACTTAAATCAAATTCAGACACATTCACAATCCCAGAGAGTGTAAATTGCTTTCATGTGTGGGCCCAATATAATTCAATCATTGAGAAATTCAATCATTGAGAAATACACAACTTACAGAAAAGTACCACAGGTTTAAAAGGCCAAAACGGTTACAATTCTAATTTATACAACAGTTCAAATGTAGCTAGAGGTTATGATCGTGTCACTTCAAAATTCTTCAATTACACACTTAATTTACAATTATTGTTAATCATTTTTGAATTGAATGAATACTTCTAAATCAAATTAAATCAATCACAATTGATTAAAACATTTCAAACTTTGAAAAAGTTAAAATCTTGAGACCGAAAAGACAAACACTATTTACATAAAGTGAAAAATTATAGTTCATAGTTATAATAATAGATAATTATCATGTATATGTACTTGTAAATAAATTCCACTGGTTTCAGTTCATTGGCAATTAGAGAAATTATTTATTTATTGTGTATTATGTCATTTATAATTCATAAACATCAGATCCTGCAGTTGAAAAGTTAGTTATCCTCGCACTGTGAGTTCATCAGAGTTGATGAGGAAAATGATTATTGCAAGTATCATTATCAATGAAAAATATGGCTTCTTGGTGGAAGTTTACTCTGATTTTCACTGTGTAGTTTGTGGAAACTACTCTGATATATTTTTTGTCTTAAAATAAATTGAGCAATTTTGTTGTTCAATTATAATATTATTCACAACATTTCATTAGGGTTGATTTAATTCAATGGTTACTCTGTTCAATCTTGGACTGAAGAAACACTTCTCTCGGACTGAATAGTTGATCTCTAGTTGAATTAAACAGCCGCAGTAGATTGCCGATAACCAAAATAGGATTGGTTATTTGAAACTGTGCGTCTTGACTGCTTGGTGGCATTGTATTCTGTGACGCGAAACAACTTGGCAAGGCCGTTCAGCTCTTCTTCAACAATTTGATCGACTAATGGTGGCCGCGTTAGGCTGGATAAGTAAATAGGCTAAATGGATTTCGGACTTGATTGGAAATCTATTCTGTAATGGACTCGAATGGAGAATCTGCCGGTAAGAGTCGGCTCAGTAAACAAAAGGGCTTCGGCGTAGTTGTGTGATTCATGGTCTGTCTGTTGCACCACAAAACCCGGCTAAACCCTGACGGGACGGGACGGGACGGGACGGACATTGTATCATGCAATCCAAGGCTGATGAGCAGGGCCCCGGCTTGAATTGGACTCACTCACTAATCACGCCACCGCAATAAAACCAACCAATTGACAAACAAAAAACGCCTGTTCTTGTCATCTCACCAGCAAATCACAATTGGATTGGATGGATAATTGATGTCCTAACGTGCATGCTGGATCGACAACGCCCAGCCATCAACCTAATTATTTCGAGTTTCAACTGCAAAATGGTATGAAGCCTCTCTGAACTGATATTTGTCGTGTAACGAGGATCAATAATCAATAGTAACATAGCCCAAAAGGTTATGTTTATTAATCCTTCGATGATGAAAAGGTAGCTCAAGGTGTTGGGGTTTTTCTTATCGATTGCAACATTCAAAATATTTTGATTAAATAGAAAGACTAAGAAATTGTCAAAAACCACATAAATCTGTGGTTTTTGACAATTTCTTAGTGGTTTATAATCTACAGATTTATATGGTTTTTGACAATTTCTTGGTATTTTTATTCAATATGAATAATTACCAAAATATCAACTTCTCAACTACACAAAAAGTAAAAATATCTTGATATTAAACACAGTAAACGTGAACGTTGGCCTCAAAGAGAAAGTTAACTGCGCATGCTCATTACGATATATCATTGTCCGTAGATTTCCTTTTTCGTTGTCAAGAAGTATTATATCTTGTGGTGGAGATACTATTGTGATGAATTCTCATATTGAATGAGGGACCTAAAATTCCATTTGAGTTTTCTCGAGAAATTGTTTTTGAAACATAGATTGCTATATTATTTACTGAAATTTATAGATTTCCTTGTTCGTCGTGGAGAAGTATATCTCGTGGTGGAGATACTATTGTGATTGATATTGATATTGATATTGAATAGAGAAACCTAAAAGTCCATCGAATTTTTCTCGAGAAATTGTTTTTGAAGCATAAATATTGCTATATCTTTCACAGAATAAAAACGAGTTTTCCTGTTGTTACAACATTGTGTACTATTGTAGTTAGCCTTTTTTGGTTGTTACCAAAAAAATATACTGTGTTGCTGTGAAATGATATTGTGGTAGATATCCTTTTCATTACTGTATGGTGTAGGAACCGCCATTGTTGTGACGTTGAATGAGCTGCTAATTGTGGGAGTGGCTCGTTTAGGCCAATGGCAGATGTTAGATGATAGGTTACTCCTCTACCAATCATATCGCTTACTCATTACTACAACCTCTGCTGATATGTACTTCACTAGTCCACCAGAGACTGACAATCTAATAATATTACGTATCACATATTCTATTATTCTCGTATCACGTATCATGTAGACTAAGTATAACGCATTAATTTTTCATTCTTGGCTGCAGTACACACAGATCCGGATGGGATTTTTTCCATTACACACAGATCCGTCTATGTGGGGAAAATATTCACAAATTTGTTTTCTAGATATGTTGTCTATGTGAATGCATCATGTGTTTTGTATTGTGAATTGAATAAATTGAAATTGAGTAACATCAACTCTTTTAAATATAATATAAATAACTGGAGCAATATGGCTCTCACTGACTGACTACAAAATGAGCCCTTCTAATCAGATGAGTCGGATACCTCAATCCGACTCATTGACATGATAGGGTTGGTGGAGGAGAGGAGAGGTTTTGAGATGGTGATCGAAACCTCGTAACTGATATTCAGATTCTAAAGTTGAAACTCAAGCTTTGTCGATGACTGATGAACTTTCTGCTTGGATATAATGTTGAGATTATGAATTCTATTAGTAACAAATACAGCAGATATGATTCTCTCTAGAAGCATAATGACATATGGTGCAGAAGTATGGGCGACGAACAAGCGAAGTAGGGGTAAGATACTGGCTGTGGAAGGAGTATTGGAGAAGGTGTTGCGGAGTCACCAGGTTGGATAGAATACGGAATGAAGAAATAAGGAACAGAATGAAAGTTCAATTATAATTAAGTTCATTAAGGACAAGAGACTGGTATGGTATGGGTAAGCGAGACGGGCTAGTGCAAGTAAGTGGATTGGAATTGTGACGGATTGGAGCCCATTGGGTAGACGGTAGCGAGGGAGGCCAAGGCGATCTTGGCGAGACGAGGTGGACGACGCCATGGAGGCTAGTAATCTCACAGATGGTGAGTGGAATGACCGACAAAGATGAAAAATCCGACTAAAAGAAGGAAGGCGGTTATTCACCGTAAAATCCTAAAATATATATTTATATGATTCTCTATAGCTAATCAATTCTAATGCTGAACTTTTGTGTGTCGGTTGTTCAAAAGTCAAGGTTAAACTTTAATTGTGATTAATTTCACAAGAACCAATCAGAGAAGATCTTTTTGGGAAGACGGCTTTTCTGATTGGTTCTCATGAAATTAATATGGATTAAAATGTAACTGTCTTTTGTGCAACCGGCACCATATCTTGCTTTGAATAATATTCACTACTACCTCATTCAGTATCGATCGAGCAGTCGTAGCGAGCAGACGTAGTTTTTTTAGTGAGAGTAGTTGAAATAGTGTATGCAATAGTTAAAGTGCTGAGTTCAGTGTTTTAATTGTTGTGCGCGAGTTCAGTGCCCTGCGCCGAAAAATCAGTTCAGTGCTGAATTACCATCTAGTCCGGCTAAGGAATGTAAAGAATGTGAGGAATGTCGACTCCCAAAAGATTGCCAACCTTCCTACTGCCAGAGTTCGAAGAGGAGGAGGAAACAGAGGACGACGCAACTATGAGTCAACTAACACCGGCTAGGAGCGTTGAACCAGCGTCAATGACTGGAAACGTCAACACTTCCCCAGAATCGTTTCTAAAAACGAACCAACTGAAAACTGCAACGGAGCAGTTTTTGTACAATGCATGGAAAGAAGTCACTTTCCAACAGAGTGAAGAGAGAGAAAGAATGCATAAACTGGAAAAGGAGTTGGAGAGAGCACGGTTGGAGATTAATCAGCTGAAAGAGATATTTTCATCAGCATCTACAACCACACAGAATCTTCAATCTTCAGCTTCACATACAATGCAACCAGCATCTTCTAGAAGTAGCAATAAAAGTTATTCACCACCGAATTGGGAGGAAGAAGAGAAAATGGTAGCATCAGAGACTGCATGGATTCTCCCTAAACAAAAGAAGAGAAAAATCCGTGACTCACCAGAAAAAATAAGGCCTGCAACTGATTCTACAAGTATGAAACCGACAGAAAAGAGAAACAAGCCACCACCCGTCATATTAAGCAATATACAAGAGTATTCGAAAATTAAAGAGGCATTGAAATCGAAAAATCTCAATTTCAGTGCCAACATGATGAACAACAACCAGCTAAAATTGAATGTTGAAACTGAACAAGAATACAGAGATTTAACTAAGATGTTGAATGAAGCTAAATATGAATGGCACACGTACGAAAATAAACAAACTCGTCCAATTCGTGTCATGGCTAAAGAGCTTCATCCATCATGCGATCCAGAGGATATAAAGAACGATCTTCTAAGCAGAGGCTTTCAAATAATCAGTGCTGTCAACAAAATGAAAAAAGTGAAGAAAGATGGAAAAGAACACATCATCAGACTTCCAATGTTCATGCTAACATTCAAGAATACAGAAGATACAAAAAGAATATTTGAAATTAAACATATTTGCTACATGAAAGTGAAAATTGAATCAATTAGAAGTAATAAAATGATTCCACAGTGTAAACGTTGTCAGCGGTTTGGTCATACACAGACATACTGTCAACATGAACCTGTGTGTGTGAAGTGTGCTGGAAAACACTGGACTATTTCGTGTACTAAGGCTAAAGAAACCCCAGCCAAATGTTTCAATTGTGCTGAGGCTCACCCAGCTAACTACAGAGGCTGTCTGAAGAACTGAAAAAGAAAACCTAGTTAAAAGAAGTAGCGGAGTACCACATACAACTAAACAAAGAAACTTCACTTCAAAAAAGTACACTGGAGAAATATCCTATTCCCAAGTAACGAAACCCACTCCAAGCCTACAACAGGAGAGCCAACCAAAGCAACAACAACAACAACAACAACCAGTTGAAGTCAATAAGGTTTTGCAGGAAATTTTGAACAGTTTAAATATTCTTTCTGGACGACTTGACAGCTTGGAAGGGAAGAGTAAGAGTATTGAGAAGAAAACTAGAAAATGAATATTGCGAGCCAACAAGATATAAGGATTGCTACCTGGAATGCCAATGGAATAAATAATATCAATAATAATAGAAAACAAGAAATAGAAATATTTCTAAAGACACGAAATATAGATGTTTGCCTCATCTCTGAAACCCATTCAACTGAGCAGACTCACTTCAAAATCAATGGATATAATGTTTACGAAACTATTCATCCTCAAAATCAAGCAAGAGGTGGAAGTGCTGTAATAGTGAAGGAGAGTATTAAACACTATGAAGACTTCAGTATTCAAAGTAATGAAATACAGCTAACTGTAGTTGGAATAGAGTCCATCAACCAGAAAATACTTGTTGGAGCTGCATATTTTCCACCACGTTACAATTTAAAGAAAAATGATTATACAAATATTCTTCATCAGCTTGGAGATAGATTCATAGTGGGTGGAGATTTTAATGCCAAGCATAAGGATTGGGGTTCAAGACTCACGACTACCAAAGGAAAAGAACTCAGAGAGGCTATCCAGGAGCTGGGCTGCGAATTCCATTCATCAGGGACACCTACGTATTGGCCAACAGATTTGAATAAAACTCCAGATCTTCTAGATTTCTTCATAACGAAGAGAATATCCAGTAATTTCATCGACATTGAAGAGAGCTTTGACCTGGATTCTGATCATTCAGCTGTAATTCTCACACTTAGTGAGCGAATAATAAAGAAAGAAGACAGACCAATGTTAGTCAACAGAACAACAGACTGGGAAGCTTTTAAAGTGGATTTGGAGAATGAAATCAACTTGAATATTCCACTTAGAACAACTGAGCAGCTAGATGAAGCCGCAGAAAATTTCATGTGGCAAATCCAGAAATCAGCCTGGAAAAACACCAGACAATATACCAGGAAAACAAAAGGATGCAATTACCCTCTGGAGATTCGACAACTTGTTTTAGAAAAACGAAGGGCAAGAAGAAGATGGCAACAAACTCGTGATCCTGCTGACAAAAATATCTTGAATAACAGAACACAACAATTGAGAAGAGAGATAAGGAAACTAACTGAGGAATCCATTAATAACTACCTTCAAAATTTGACAGCTGATGCTAGTACAGATTATTCATTATGGAAAGCAACAAAAAGGATTAAGCGGCCAATATTACAATCCCCTCCAATTAGAAAACCAGATGGTACTTGGGCAAGAAATAACAGAGAAAAGGCAGATTTATTTGCTAATCATCTAGAAGAAATCTTCCAACCAAACAACATTCAATCTGAAATTGATCCTGAAGAAGATATAATGGATGATTTAGATACAGAGATTGATCCAGTTTCTATAAATGAGGTTCAAGAAGAAATAAAATATAATATGAATACCAAAAAAGCACCTGGGTTTGATCTGATTACAGGTGAAATCTTGAAGAAACTTCCAAGGAAAGGTATTGTCATGCTAACATACTTATTCAATGCATCACTCCGATTACAGCATTTTCCTACAATTTGGAAGGTGGCAGAAGTCATTATGTTGCAAAAGCCTGGGAAATGTCCTCAAGAAGCAAAATCATACCGCCCAATATCTCTTCTACCTGTAATTTCAAAGCTTTTTGAGAAATTGCTAATGAAGAGATTGACTCCCATCATAAGTAGCAGGAATCTGATACCAACCTATCAATTTGGTTTCAGGCAGAAGCACTCAACCCTGGACCAAGTACATAGAATCACCAATGTAATAGAGAAGTCATTAGAGAAAAAATCGATATGTTCAGCAATCTTCCTTGATGTGGCACAGGCATTTGACAAAGTGTGGCATGAAGGACTGATCATTAAACTTCATAAAATTCTCCCCACTCAACTTGTAAAACTTTTAAAATCATACATCAACAACAGATTATTCAGAGTAAAACAAGGTGACGACGTCTCCGAATTGAAGGAAATAAGGGCTGGAGTTCCACAGGGTAGTGTTCTTGGACCAGTTCTTTATGTGCTGTACACAAGCGATCTTCCTGAATTGGATGCAGTGACAATAGCTACTTTTGCTGATGATACTGCAATACTGGCAGAAGGGGAAACAGTACAAGAAGCAGCCACAAAACTACAGAATGCTAGCTACAGATTCAGTGACTGGACCAAAAAATGGAGAATTCGATTAAATGAGATGAAGTCTATTCATATCAACTTCACAAACAAAATTATCAATGACCCGATTCGAATAAATCTGAATGGGAATGTAGTACCACACAGCAACACAGCAAAATACCTTGGAATGACTCTTGATGCCAAGTTGAAATGGAAAGAGCATATCAAGATGAAAAGGAGCGAGCTAGGACTCAAATACAGTAAAATCTATTGGCTATTGGGCCGTCAATCACAACTCTCATTGGACAACAAGTTATTGATTTACAAACAAATTCTAAAACCTGTCTGGACGTATGGAATTCAGCTTTGGGGCTGCTCTAGAACATCTAACATCAGTCAGATTCAAACATTCCAAAACAAAGTACTGCGGAACATGGTGAATGCGCCCTGGTACATAAGGAACAGCGATTTGCACCGAGATCTGCACATCCCCTATGTGACCTGTGAGATAAGACGATTGGCAGCCCATCATGAGTCACGTCTTCATCAACACGACAACACCGAAGTCATCCAACTACTAGACAACACTGAACTCACTAGGAGGTTGAAGAGAACAAAGCCCTTCGAGTTGGTGTAGTGCTAGTGGAGTGATTAAAGTATATTGAATAAAAGTGTAGTGGAATAATTTAAAGTAGTGAAATTATAGATTGGAACTGTAGGCTTCACTGGAAGACTTTAGCAATAAAAAATTAATTTAGGATAAGAAATAACAGAACAAAATTAATGGTTAGTCCCAGTGCCTAGTTTTAATAGAAATAACATAAAAAAAAACCTCATTTTATGATAATCGTCCCTCCAAATTGATAAATTTGGCTTAATCTTCATGAAGAAAAACGATGGATGCTATGAATTTCGGATCTGTGTTGTTGGAAGTAACTTGAACCATGAATTAATGAATAAGTAATTGATCATCAGTAGCATATTCTTTCTGAGCAAAGTTGAATTATAACGTGAAAAATTCAGAAATATGGTTGAGAAGGTTGACTGGCTCTGAAGAAGGGTTGGGGTTCGTTTTTTATTCTCGATTACATCCTCCACTCTCTCACACTCTCCTATATCTCTCTCTCTCCCACTATTCCCTCTCTCTCTTTTTTTTCTCTCTCTCTCTCTTCCTTCCTCTTCATTTATATTATCTTTTCTCCTATTCCATCACTCCTTCTCTCTCTGACGCCTTGGAAAAATTGGAAGCCGAAAGTCAAGTCATCACATGAACTATGTAATATCCTCTACAAGCAAAATTACGCCATTCTTTTTGTCAGCGTCTCGGCGGATCGAAAACGTACCCCACTCAAACGCCTCAATTTGAACTCATGAAAACTTTGAAGAGCAAAGTTTTGAAGGAGAATTTATAAATTACAAAAGTTTGCAAAAACATCAAACAGAACGTGATGTGTAAAAAGCTTACAAGAGTCTCTCCAGCTTCTGGGAAGTATTTCGGCAATAAATTTTCACCATCACACGAAGCATTCACCCTGTGTCGACCGTCATAAACATTTAAGACGTTGAAATTGCTCGACAAAATCGATGAGGCACTGGAAAACGGAATACCGAGAAGCGAATGAACCAAACACGAGGAATCACGAAGGCCTACATCTTTTCAAAGGGTCAATTCAATTTTCTCGATTGGTGGGTCCACTTTGTTCGTAATTCATCCTCAAATTCCTCTACAAAATCGTTTCAACAAGTTTTAAGTTCCCAATTACGATCACTTCCTTTCCGAAAATAGCCTTAGGCTTTTTGAATAAGTTTATCGTATGATAATATACATGTGTCAAAGACGTAAGAGTTTAAACATGTTTGTATTGACTGCTTTTGAGAGAAGTTCAGAAAGTCTTCATCATCTCACTTTATATTTTGGTATTGGATTTCAATCCACCAAATGAGAAAGCCAGCCACCTCTAATGAGAATTTTCTTTAAAATTTGAAATTTGAAATTTATTTACAACACTGACATGTTTTACAAATATTTTAACAATGCAATATAATAATTAAAAATAATAATAATTACAATGCAATAAAAATAAGAATTTTAAGATACTGTGATTGAATCAAACTCCATTATCCAGAAGGGTTATTAATTTATATTACTGTATTCTGTATTTTGGAGAGTATAGCTGTATTCGAATCGCTTCCGAAGGCATATCTAGAAATATTTGGAATTCCTAAAATATTTGATTAGAAAAGTGAATGAATTTCTCATACTCTTCCATTGCATACAGAATATCATAATATTATTATATCATGTTTGAACTAGTTGCAAATTCTGTGAACTAATCCATGTGAACTAATCAACCAATAGTTTTGTCAATATTATATTATTTTGAACATAGTGTTGTTTCGGTTCCTCGCATGAAATTAATTAACCTGAATACTACACTGTAAATCCATTGAACAACAGCAAATGAGTTATGCACTAGCAAACCGACATGGTAGCTAATTAGAGGAGTATTAAATAATCTCTACCAGTAATTATTCTGTAACATATTAAATTGACAGTATTTCAACGTACTACCACTCAAAGCGAATGGAATGAGAATATTACCATAGTCATCATTGTCTTCACTTCAGGTATATGGTTCATCGATTTACCTAGAATGAGAAATAATAGATGATGTAAGGAAAAGAAGAGCATATTGAAGGAAAGATGAGATGGTAAAAGATGAGGAGAGGATTAGTCAAAAATTGTGTGTCACACGCATCGATGGTGATTCATTTCAAATACAATGGACATTATTTATCATATTTTTTTGACAATGCTTGTAAAGGTTCCACTAGTAGTCATTGAACTTCCATGGAACACTGCAGAGTGCATTTAGGATCATGAATGCATGGAATACATCCCTTATAAACAGGACGGATTGGATTATTTGTGAATAGAATCATGAATAACAATTATTCTAATAATGATTATTAAATTCTATACTAGTAGTTCTGTGAACAGTAGACTTCGCGCTCAGTAAGTTACATTGACCTGTTGTTATGTTTTCCCAAAAATTGATAAATAATTTATCAATTTAAAATGTCTAGAAACATACGGTAGTGAGGTATGGACAAAGAACAAGAATGATGACTCACGAATTCAGGCATCAGAGATGAGGAGGTTTCTGCGCAGCATTCAAGGATACTCTAGACGAGACCACATAAGTAATGAAACAATTCGAAGTGAGTGCAATGTGCAACCACTAACAGCAATCATTGAAAAATACAGATTAAAATGGACAAATCACCTGCGCCGTTTGCCACCAACTCGTCTTCCACTACAAGCTTGGAAGTTACAGTTGGATGGGAAAAGGGACGTCGGAAGACCGAGAAAGCGGTGGACACCGGAACAGGCTTTACAAGCCTAGTCCATGATGGGTGATGATGATGATGAGAAAAAATCCTAAATAAATATAGAGCTTTCTGTCCTATCGTCGTGTCGTCCCGGAATGTAAGTGTGAGCGCTGTTATCAGGTCTGGCTACAACTGTCTACAACGTTGATGGAAAGATACATTTTCAAGATGCTAGATGTTTTTGAACGGGTTGTATTATAGTCAACTGTTTACTAACGTTGATGGAAAGATACATTTTCAAGATGCTCGATGTTTTTGAACGGGTAGTATTATAGTCCACTAGACAGCTGATTTATGATGAATAATTCCAAAGTCTGATTTTTTAGGTAATATTGGCGTTCAAAGGAGACTCCTTTTCCTTTTGTATTATCCTTAAAATGCAAAATTTCAAAAAACCGTATGTAAACGTCGACGCGAAATTCAAAAAGGAACATGCCTGTCAAATTTTATGAAAATCTATTGCTGTGTTTCGCTGTAAATGCGGAACATAAAAACATAAATAATATAAACAAAAGAACATAAAGAGAAATGCAAAACCGTCGACTTGAATCTTAGACCTCACTTCGCTCAGTCGATGAATAATGACCATTCAATTCTAATAATGATTTGACTCTCTTCAACACTATTATCTTGAAATTTCTAGATTATTGTAGGGAGTGACAATTCTGTAAGTCCAAGTTCAAACTCAGAACTACAAGACACTCTGAATGGAGCCACTGGCCTGACTGGTACAGTGTGCCCTCTGGAGCATTTTGTCATGAACTGTCTTGAGTGTGTTGTATACATCCAGCGGTGATTTGTGTGTACTGAGACTGTGGAAGAGTCAACAGCGAATGTGACTGCGATTACATCCGGACTGCTGGACTGCTCGCTAGAGGCCAATATTCCACACACTCGATATAGCACCAGTAACTGCTATTCCAGTAACTGCTATTCCGCACATCCCTATGCAATAAAACTCATCACCCGCTCACTGCTATTGAAGAATAGTTGGGATTGTTTTGATGTGGCATGCATGAGTTAATTCATGATAATGTATTGCATGAGTTAATTCCTGGTAATGTATTACAGTTGTCCAGGGGCTGGAGGGCTCTGTGGACGAAGTTAATAGAGCTGTAACTGGCAATAGGATGGGAATTCAGGATCCTTCTCCTGGTGACAGGACAAAGAAACGTAGCATTTTTTTGGAATAATTCATGTTATCTTGCTTTGAATAGAACCCTTGTAGATCCTAGAATATCTTATAGATCCTGATATTTTATCTTGAGATCTTGTAAATCTTGTAGATCCTATAAGATAGAAGTTATTTAATATCCTTTCACATTTTGTTTCGACTCATCGTTTGACTCATTTATTATGATGCTTGAGATGAAATTGAGTCACTTCAGAGACCTTGAAATTTATCAGATGTGACTTGAAAACTCTGACACCAGACCTGAGGTAGCCAGGAAACTCGATATGTATTTCTTCATTCTGAAATTTAAAAATTTCCTCAATTCTGTCTGATTCATGAAGTTTAATTTCAGACACGAGAAATGCTGCTTTATATAGCCTACTGTGTTTCTCTTCCAATTCTCCTGCTTATAGCTCGAATGCAGGAGGTAGCCCACAGTTTTGCAAGGAAGTCATTCTCACATAGTCGATGATACTGTTTGAGGAAGATCGTGAAACACATTGCTTCAATCCAAATATTAACTAATTTATTCATCAAATATGAAACAAATTTTGTTTCTTCAGCTCATGAGCTGTCGTTATGAGATTTTGAAAGACCAACAATTAATTAAAGAATAACATGGCAGATTTTGAGCCGGGGAAATTGGAAACTTATTCATTATTTACTACTTATACAATAGCAGAAGAATACTTTGAATAAAGGATGTTATATCATTTCCTGTATGATTTCTTTGTAATGGAAGTAAAATTCACAGAAATTCAAGTTTCAAAAGTTTTCACGTGAACTCTGAAAACCAAGTTATATTTCACTTCAAAATATTATTTAATGATGATCTGTATACACGTTCGTGAGAATCATCCAGCTTGTAATTGGAATTTATCTCGAAATCCTCGCGTAGTGTTGATTTCCAGTGAATCGAGTATCAGTACGTGGAAAACAATATCGACGCTGGGAATAATAGCCGATTCGTTGCTAGTCTCTGAGCTCAGATATTTCAATTTTTAGAGGAAAAGTAATGGACGCGTTTGATTTATAACTACCATTCACAGGACGAGAGACGAAGCATTTCCTACAGATGTTCCAACTCAAGATTTTCTGAATGTGATTCGTTGAATTTATTGATATTATATTCAGATACGATTTGTCTCAGCTTCTCATATCGTGAGTCGCATATTTTCTCGATGGGCGCACTTTCATTTTACAAGATAAGTACATTTTGTGCCTCTCACTCTTTTTCACTTTATTGCTCATGATGTTTCTTCTCTCTCTCTCGTGTACAGTCGACCCATTTTCAACAAACATGTTCCATCCTCTATTTGCTACTTTTTCTCACCTCAGCATGTTATTCCCTGAATATAATTGGAAAAATATTTGCAACTTTTATCATCGCTAATATTTTCCAAGCTCTCAGTTGATATAATTTCTGACACTAGTCGAATTTTTGGAGTAGTAATGAGAGGTAATTAAAAAGCATGACCTCAATTTGAAATATTATAGGCCTAATATAGAAATTCAGGGGAAGGACCATTTGAGATCTCCTGCATATCTTTCAAGAGGCTCCAGTATTTCCTCGATTATTGATTGCCTCAATCACATTATATGATTAAAATTGAAATTGAAATTATCTTTATTCTTCTTCTTAGAAAGTACAAACAATACAGAATATACATATATACAAAACTTGAAGAAGGTTCCTCACATGGGCAAAACCTGTGTGCGAGGAACGAGTTCTCTACATTTACATATACTCAAATATACAATGACTAGCCGCCAGGCTCGCTTCGCTCGCCTTGTCTGTCTAGCCAGGGGGCTCCGCCCCCTGAACCCCCAACTGGATCGTCCAAGAATGAGATCAGCAGGCTCGCTTCGCTCGCCTGCATTTTTCATTTGAGCATTTTTATCATACGTTAGGACGATCCAATCGGGGGTCCAGACTAAACGTCTGGCTAAACGGATATGGCTAGCGAAGCGAGCCTGACGGCTAGTAATAGAATATGCCCAGGAATAGCTCTGATTGAAGTAGCAGTGCCCAATCAATTTTTCCGCAAAATTTTTCAAAATTTGAACGTTTTTGGTCCGGTAGATTTTTAGTTCTGGTAAAGTGAGTGAGTGAGTGAGTGAGTCAGTCAGTCAGTCAGTCAGGCAGTCAGTCAGTATAGATATGACAATGATACAATACAATTGAAAAACAAAACAATTTCAACCAACAATAAGCATTAAACAATAACATATTCTAAAACAAAAGAGATATGATAAATGATGAAATAATATAACAAGTTCAATGTTAATCTCCTTCACAGGAGCAGATTCATATGAGATAACATTGAAACATTATAACACTGGGGAGTACTGCCTCATGAAGCCAGTTACACACAAAGCTAGTAGACAGAGCTGAACTGTCTACTAACGTTGAGTTACACACACATCGATTTTTGGGCGAACAATTTTTTCCGTCTTTATGAATTCTATCAGACTGAACATTACATGGCTATCAGATTATAACTAGTGCAATTTGAAATTTGTAAGGACAGTGAAAAACCGAACGTTCAAAATCAATAATTTTTGTGTAACTAGATTTAGATGTCAAACTATTATACCATGAACTGAATGACTTCAATACTATACAATGTACTGTTTTGTACAAGATCAATGCTTATGAATGGAGAGGTGTTTTTCATCAACGTGAGTAATTGAGTGAATTCATATGTCCCAATTCCCCCTCCCATCTGTCACATAGTTACTGCTCCAGAAGAACGTAAAAATTAAACCCAACTTTCCGTCAGCCGTTTCGAAATCCCCATTCCTATGTGAGACATAAACTCGAAGTTTTGATGAGGTTGCAGACAAATTTCTAGAGTAACAGGCAGCTCCTCAAAAGCCCAATAATAAACTGGGCAACTGTGGATCCGACGCTCAGTTTCTTGGACGATTGTTTTTCATAAACTCGAGCGCCCAGGATTAGAACAGAGAAGGCTATGATGGAATGGAGGATGACAAGAAGACGATACTTGCTAAAAGAAGCCGGATGACAAGAGTTTGTGCAAACATTTCCCTTTTACGACTGTAGCTCATAAAGAAATAATCTCAAGTGTCGCGAAAGGTCCCTAGCAAGCTGCCATAAAGCCATTTCAAAGATATACTGTTGTTGCTCCAGTACGATCTCTGTCGAAATTTTCCTCCTATTACTCTTCCTTCATGTCTCTCTTTTCTTCTGAATTCTCATCACTATTCTCTTTTACTTCACTTCTTGCCCTCCTCTAACTCCTCATCATCATAATTATCATTCTCTCCATCCATCCTCCAGCCTCCTCTCCACTACCATCCTGTGAGTTATTCCATCTTCACCACCTCCTCATCCTTCTTCTCCTTGATTTCCTACTATTCGTATCTTTCCTCCATACTTCTTCCTTCATTGCCCCCTCCATACTCCCCTTTTTAGTATTCAAACTCTGCCACCTATCAACTCCTGCACACTTCTTATTCTCCGTCCTTATTCACTGTTCATGCCTCTCATCCTTTAACCTCTTCATTCATTGCATCCAATCAACATTATCATCCCAACTTCTTTCACTGTTGCTCTAGACACCTCGTTATACTCATTACTATTGTGGGCTTCGTGTCATGGTGTCATATTCTTCACTCATAAGCAACCTCTTTTTTCATTTATCCTAAACTTATTTTCCATTCAGCACCTGACAATGCGGTCCAAGGTCAACAGTAATCTTATAATTTTTCTTGAGTATCCCACGTCACTTGAATGAATCACCTCAGATCTTTTTTCATTCTCCCTATACTTACTCTCTATTCAGCACCTAACAATATCATCCAAGGTCTACAATAAATCACCCAATGTCAACACCTTTTATAATCTCATGCTTTGCTTGAGTATTTCTTGCCACTTGAATTCAAATTCAAATTCATTTTTTTGCCATAGGATAATACAGATTAATAAAATAAATATCCTAACTTACAAAATGGCACTACCGGCAAAGAAAACTTGTGCGCCGGCAGTAAGTTCGAACAACTAGGTAGGCCTACAGCAAACATGTCAATAGAAAGAAATAGAGCTTATTCAAACCACTAGAATAAATAACATTACGGAAACCAGGTCTCATCTCAATACTTACAAACGATAAGACAGAGTAATTAAATTACAAGCAAATGATTAAACTCAAAAGGACCAATACAAGGAAGCCATGACAATTTTTTTTTCATTTATAACACAAGAATTAAACACTACATAATGGATATAGATGATTAAGGATAAACATTTATCCTAATCCAATCCTTTATAATGAATCACCTTATCTTAAGAAATAAGTTATTTTATAAATAGAAGATAATTATTTTTTTCGCATAGAATTCTAAGAAGACTTAACCTTCATGAAGGTCAATCTAAACAAATCGAGATTACAGTTGAGTTTGTTGAACGAGAGAGATAGTAAGCACGAGAAGTGAGTTGATAAAATGTAAGGCAAATATCTGAATGACTATTTCTGTAAGATGTCGAGCGCCGACTCTCATTAGAAGATCGTAGAGATGCTGGCTCCCACAAAGCTATTCACTTTAAACTGTCAGCAGTGAATGCATTAGCAACATTGATGCTACTTATGGCGAATTCTGTCAGTCGTAGCGACGCTGACTGCTATGGAGAGACACTCTTTGAAGTGGCAGTATTGTACGAATGGGAAGCGTTGAAGTTATTTCATAAGGAATGCTGTCAGTTTGAAGTGGGTCTGACTGTAAGAGGAAAGCAAGGCAAGACAAGCGCCTTCAAGTAGCGCAGTTCTAATTGAAGCTGCGCCCCCAGCTGATAATGCCATTATGGATGAAGTGACTCTCTCAAAGCATCTTGCCTTAGCCGGGCTTGCATAATGTTATTAATACTACAACCATGCAACCCTCTCACTCACTTTCTCTCTCAGTCTCTCCCTTCTCCACTCTTACTTTCCATCTGGCTCTCTTCTCTATTTCTAGTCCGAAAAAATCTGAAAATTGCATCTTTCAAGTACTATATTTTTCGTGGTCACTCTTTCTTCTCCACTTAGAGAAATGAGTGGCGAGTGGGATAGCAAAATGGGAAGAAGTGGAGAGGAAAGAGTAGCCTTGGAAAATATAGAAATAGAGATAAAGCCTGGAAATATTATTTCCACACTTTGAGAGACTGAGAAAAATTTAATCTTTCAATGGATATATTTTCTTGGTTTCTCTCCATTACTCGTTCATTTTTCTCCACCCAGCATTTTTCTTCAATACTCTGCTCAACCTTGACCTTCACCTTGACTGCATCTCACCTTCAGCACTCATGAATGTGTCTGCTGAATGCCCCCGAATCCAAATCTAGTGGTTTCCATGAATTCCACATTGAATCTCTACTACGAAAAAATCTGAAAAATAGCCTCTTTAAAGTAGGTACTATATTTTTGGAGGCTACTCTTTCTTCTCTACTAAAAAAATAAAAAAAAACTTTTTTTTTTCTTCTCTACTGATAGAAATATATGTGGGGAGTAGGATAGCGAAATAGAAAGAAGTGCAAGAGAAAGAGGCTTCAATATAGAAAGGAAAGATCTACGGCTTCAATAGTGTGAAGTTGAAACTTCAACATGAACTATTGTGAGGTCCACGTTATAATAGCAGTGTTTGATTAGCAATGAATGATATTGCTATCCTTGTCCATCATTATTCAACAAAGCGGATAGGGCTATCTCTTTCTCGCTTAGCTCTGTTGCCAGATTGGCTTTCAACAATGTAGAATTAATAATTAATTAACAAAATATTTCATCCTAATTATGAGAATTCATTATTGAATTATTGAAAATGAAATTCCTTGCTTAATGAAATATAATTTACTATTCTAAACGAGAAGGAACAATCAATATTAGATTAAAATCCTGTATCAGCTACCGTCAATAAGGCATTGACAAGACAGTAAGGATCGGCTACGTTGTTCTTCTATCTTTCTCCACTGCCATTTGTCACGTTATTCTTTATATTTAAATAACGATTAGCCTCCTGCTTGGCATCAGTCGGTAAAGCATGAGATTTGATATAATTATATAATTTGGTCGTGGTTTTCTAATAGTATTCAGTCTTAAAAAATCTTGATAGGCCTAGGTATGGGCTTCTCCTATAACTCTTGTAATTCAATAAAAAAATAAATATATATAAATATGATACTCATACAATAGTGATGAGGAATAATAAATAAATTGCACACCATAAACGTTTCATACGTATATTACACAAATAATGCAAAAAATAAATCGAGGCAAGAAATATATAAAGAGCGATAAAAAATATAATATAAAAATAGAACAATAATTGAAATCAATAAAATATCACAGGCTAAACTTTATATTCTAGATTTATGGCACGAATCATTACCATGTGCCTTTATCTTAAAATCATATGCATTCTTTTGCATGAGCTGCGATATGCGCTTGCTAATACTTGTCGACTTGGACAATTCAATTAAAAATATGTGCTTTAAGATCAGCTTGATAAATTAGCCACTAATAATCCAAATATATATATATAAAAATCTCTGGTGCTTAGCAGATTTCTTTGTATCGAATATATATTTTTATCTCAGGGTGCAAGATTCGGCACCTGACGGAATAGGTAGAGCCATTCATCTAGTGAATTAGAGCTATAACAAACTATCGCAAATTATATTGCAAAAAATTAAATATCATATGCATATGTTTTGATAGCCTAGATTTTGTACTTCTTTGATTTAATAGAAATTTCTGAAATATTGATCTATATTTTTCTTTCAAATAAATACCTTTAATACTAATTTTACTTGCGCAAGTATTACTCTTATTAATTTCTTAATTTATAATAAAAACCCTTTCGGCGAGCTAGCTTTGATCATTAGATTAATTCGAAGCACTGGGGCGCCCATCACTAATTCAATATTAATCACTCACGTGTCGAAAATCTTCTTGTAAGCCGCCGATGTCGATCCAACTCCATGTGGTCCGGGAATATGATAGCCGGAATCGTCTCTTCCAAGGGGTTATAAATTTATTTAAAAAATGAAAATGACTTCTGCTTCACAATAGCATCACGAAGTCTTTTAAGAAATTTAATAATTTACTTTAACTTTAACTTTTACAAAATCATTATCAAGGTAATACGCTCTAAAATATTTGGGGTCCTCTCCTGGTGGCATTTGGTTGGCGAGTGCTGGTTCTCCTTTCTCAATTTTACAAATCTTATTTCCGACTTTCAAATTAACATAAAATTTGAATATCTTAGTCCTCCGCCATTTAGGTTCAAATAGATCTTACAAAAAATACCAAAATATTGCTTAGGTTGTATGATTAATAATTTCTTTGCATTCGAGCCATATCGATAACATAGACTATACAAAGTTTTAACACAAAATCCGGTACATTTATATAAATATATAGAAATATTTTTGAACTGGCCTACAGTTGCCGCCTATTAACTGCCGTTTTACTATTGGTGCATGCAAATTTTATTCAGTATTCATGCGCCTGGTAACTCTTATTTCCTGAATACACTTAATTATTTTTATTTGGTTTATTTGTTATGCTCTTTACATGCTAGCTAATATTCTATACATTAATATTAATTTCATGCTACCTAATAATTAGCCACGTGATCAGGTGTTTTTTCACATTGCACACTATTTGATTGCAATAGAGCTCTGCCAAGGGGTTTTGGTCAGATTCTACGTTTCTCGATTTGATCGATCTCTAGGTCACCGATCCGTGAATACATGTACCTAACCTCAATCTTCAAAATATTTTATATAATAATCTATTTGTGAGCAACAGAATTCCTTCAAATCCTTTTTAGGTTTTTTGTACCATTAAGCCAGAACAAGCTGATGCTATCTAATCTTAGTTATTATCTATTTGGCGATATTAGCCAGTTACTTTATTTTCAGACCTATTACTGTTTCTGTTAGGAATTTTTATCTACCCAAATTTGATACTTTACACGCGCCCCTGGGTTTGAATTCAAAATATTTGAGAATCATAATGTTTTTAATGAAAACCCACCCTTCAATGCATCGATATACACTATACTTTAATTATAAATTATACTCTCATACTTCTATCATAGTTTGCAGACATATTTGCTGCATCTCCTTTATACCTTTATCAAATACAATAACAAATTCTTCTCCTCAACACACATAAAATATCATAAATATAAACTTCTAAACGCACTCCTCCTGACAACACTTAAACATAGTAATTTTTAAATTCGCCGCTTGCAGGGCCGCCAACCTAACTACACACATTTCATAATTCTCACAAATGATTCCTTTTAGACAATAATTTCGATTCACAAAACTTCTGGGCTTATATCTTATAGTATTCCTTAGGTCTTAATATAAATAATTTTCTATACATCAGGTACAATACTTTTCTTTTGCTAATGGCTCTTTGGTTTTTTGGTAGCTTGTATTCACTTTAGGTTTTTTTCAGGTAACAAACGTGGCATAATTAAAAGTAATAAATATAAAACATATAAATAAATATACCGACATTAATAAATATAATAAATAACAATAATAAATAACAATAATAAATAACAATTTTGGGGTAACCATACTTTTTCATAATCATATGTTTGCAGGTATTACATATTTGATTCAGGTGGCCTTGCCCAGCTGGTCACTGGCTCTACAGAATTTGCTGTCGACTTTCATAATTAACCTAACTGCTGCATTTTTTCTCTTTAAAGGTAATTTACAAATTTTAAATATACTATCCCCGCTTGTGTCCTTTTTTAGTGGATGTAGCTAATTTAATTACACATTTAAAAATTATTCTTTTTCTTATTGCAGGCTTCTAACGGCTGGAAGGAATTAAAACACTGGATTGTTGCCATGCGGTCCTATGCCAAGATTAAATTTATTAAGGAAGGTTAGTAATCGGTTTGATAATAATGTTTTCCTTGATTTCTTATCATATTTATTTCAAATTCTGTGATATGGCTTAATATTGGCTACATTTTCCCACCAAACAATGTGCGTGTTCTCACTCTCTTGTAACTGAACTGTGTTATGCTGCGATATGGCTACTATAGTGAATGGCCCTGAATAAATTAAAAAGAATTTGCGAGTTACTTTCTCCAAAGCATTTGATAACCTGTGGCTCTTTACTAAAACTTCATCTCCAACGTTATATGAAAATATTTTATATGCTCGGTCGTGGAATCTCTTTCTGCTATTTGCCTTCTGCTCTAGTTTTAACCTTACGAGATGATGGATATTAGGGTTTGTTAACTTATTCACTTCTGAGCTTGGAAAATCAATTAATTTTTTGATAAATGTATTGTTCCTTTTACCGAATACGATTTCGTAAGGCGTATGACCGGTGCTTTCATTTAGGCTATTATTATAGCATTCTTCTAAAAATGGTATATACCTAACCCATTGTTGGTGTTTTTCATTACAGTATGTCCGCATAAAACGAGAGATCTCTGCCATACGTCGCTCTACCGGATTAGCGCTGGGGCTGTAAAGAGATGTCCTCGACCATTTAATATTAGCCAGGTGAAGTATTTCTTTCCACTGCTTGCTACAAAAATAGGTTGCGTTGTCTGATAGTACTCGTTTGGGCTTTCCTACTTCACTTGTCCATCTTTCCATTATGCATCGGGCCAAAACTTCTCCGGTCAATTTACCTATGGGAAATAGCATGGTATATTTTGAAAAAACACATGTAAGCACGAATATGTATTTTTTTCCGTATTGCGCCATGGGCAATGGACCATATATATCCGCTGATATCAATTCCAATGGTGCGCTGGGGAGAATGGGATTCATTTCACCCCTGATATGGTATCGCGGGTATTTGGCTTTCTGGCATATATCGCAAGTTTTCACTATTTTGGCCACTTTTTTATGCATGCTTTTAAAATAACAGCTTTCTTTTAGTAGGTGGAGGGTCTTCGTAGTTCCAAAATGTCCAATACGTTCGTGAGCTTCTTTTATCAAATCTGTTTCCATATTAGCGGGGATGATTAGGCGCCAGTCGTAAGTATTTTTCGCCGGTCGGTGGAACATAAATCCTTTGTAGCGGGTATACTGTCGCAGGTAGTCGGGCGGTTCGGCAGCTCCTTCTTCCATCAGTTCGCGGATCCGGGACAGTCTTGGGTCTTCATATTGGGCGATACGGATTCTTTCAGATGTTAACATGGCAGTATGAATTCGTGGTTGGATGTTGGGAGGATATGGTATGCTTTCTCCACTCTTTACGGCGAAACATCTCAGGTTGGTATCTTGACAATATGTAGCGTCTATTTCCCTGGATAGAAAGTCGGCGGTCTGATTTTTCTTTCCTGGCAGATGGGTTAATTCGATATCGTATTCTTGAAGCGCAAGAAACCATCTAGATAAGCGGTTGTGATTCAATTTGGCTGTTTTGAAAAATGTTAAGGCTTTGTGGTCGGTATTGATAAATATCTTATTGCCGAGTAACAATGTCCGGTACTTAATACATACTTCCACAATACTCAACAACTCTTTTTCAGTCACAGAATAACGACGCTGGGCTGGATTGAGTGTCTTACTGAAAAATGCCAACACTCCTTTCTCTCCTTGCTCATCTTCTTGGAAAATCTCTGCGCCTATCGCGTAATCTGATGCATCGACATTCAAGAAAAAAGGTTTCTTTAGGTTAGGGTGTTTCAACACGACAGAATTTAGGAAAGCTTCTTTTAGTTGCTGGAATATGATCTCTTCTTTGTTAGTCCAAATCCAAGGCTTGGTACTAGACAGTATATGACTGAGTTGAGCAGTGTAGTGTGACATTTGTTTATTAAAACGGCGGTAGAATTGTAAAAATCCAATAAACTTTTGTAATTGTTTACGGTTGGTTGGTGATGGAAATTGTCTGATGGCTAGTAATTTGTCCGGGTCCTGTGATATGCCAGTAGGTGTGATTATGTGTCCTAGATATTTCACCTCTCTCGCAAAAAATTCGCACTTAGATAGTTTGAGTTTCAATCCGCAATTTATCAATCTATCAATACTATATCTAAATGCTGGCAATGTTCACGTATATTCTGTGAGGCTATTAATCCATCGTCCACGTATAATGTACAGTAGTCTCTGATATCGTCTCCTAGCGCCTGTCTCAAACATCGTATGAATATAGCCATAGCATTTCTTAATCCAAACGCTAAACGAGTGAACCTATAATTGCGTCCATTAAACAGGAAGGATAAATAATCGTGCGATTCCGGTGCTACTTGGACTTGCCAATATCCTGCGCTCAAATCTACCGTTGAATATATGGTCTTGCCATGGAAAGTTTGCATAACTTGTTCAATTTGGTCTGGTCCTTCCCGGTCATCATCCAATATGCGGTTCAAGGTGCGAGCATCCAGACAGAGTCTCACTGTTCCATCCTTTTTGGCTACACACACAATCGGCAAACTATAGGGTGCTGTGGATTCTTCTATAATTCCTAGTTGTTCCATGCGAGATATTTCTGCTATGACGGCGGATCGATAGGTGAAAGGTATGGGGTATGATTTGCGGTAATACGTGTCGTGTGGTTTAATGTTGAGTGAACATTTGAAGTGAGTAGCTAGGCCAGGTTGTTCGGAAAAAACGTCTGCATTTTTGCGGAATACTTGAATTATTTCCTGTCTAGTGTCAGGGTGCCAATCGGTATGTTGATGAATTCTGTTTATCAGTATCTCTAACAATTCTTCGGTACTAGAGTCGGCTCTTGACGGTGCTCGGTCCTTAGTTGTTAGGCTTAGTACCTCCATACACTCCATAGCATTTTCCATTCGTGGATACCCCACTCCTCGGCACGCCTTCCATGTAGTGAGCGAAATGTACCTCAGCGATTCCTTCAGTGCGTTTCTTCAGATCAAGGGGTACTATAACTTTGTATGCTTCGGTTTCGGTGAATGCATGAAATTTCGTGGTTTAGAAATTTAAACAGGCCTGGAAGTGTTGTAGAAAATCTGTACCTATTATTATGTGCGGACCGGAAACAGGTAATACAAGAAATGTATATGCGAATCGTTGTCGTTGAAGATTTATTTCCAGTAAACATTGAGTAGTTATATGTATTCGCCGTCCTGGACTGATACCTGATACATATACGTTGGTTAACGGTAGAGTAGCTAATTTTGTTTTTTCTTTCAGACGTTGAAATATGTCTGTTTGTATGAGGCTACATTGTGAACCACTATCTACTAATGCTTGAACCTTCATTCCGTATATTTCTATATCGATATACGCTTGCATTTGGACATCCGGTGTCCTGCTTTCTTTTTCTGTTTCTTCTAACAAAGTCTCCGGTAAATCATTTCTGAATGTGGTGTATGATGTTGAAATATCCTGCTTTTCTTGGTTTGTTTCACTTGAGAGTGTGCTTGCTGTATCGGGGGTATCATATAGTCATGGTTTATTAGCTGTAGTTTTCTGTATATCTGGTGGCGGGTTGTTGGGTGTTGGGTTCCGGGTTTTTTGTTGATTCAATCCTATTGCATGTGCTAATGTATAATTTGTACTTACTTGTTGAGGTGGCGGTTTATAATTTCTGTTGTAATTGTTTTGTGTGTGATTATTATTTGAGTTTAATCGATCACGGCCATCATAGTGATTCTTACGATTGCTCTGCTGGGCATAGTGGTTGGTTGTACGATTTTGAAATTTTTCATTATTCCAGTTACCATTTTGCCTGTGCTCATAGCGGCGTTCAAATTGAGGAGCAGATCGGTAGTGATCATATGATACCAGTTCATATTTTTGGCTGTTATACTGATTAAATTTTGAGTTATGTTGATTTGGTGCGTATCTCTGGTCTGAACGGTGGTTTGATATTGCCATCACAGACTGTATGCCATATAAATGATTTATCAGCTGCTTGCAATCAGTAATGGGTTGTGTGGCGAGTGCCATTCTAACTTGATACGGTAGCTTCTTTAAAATAATACTTGCTAATGCCGATTCGTTAATGGGCTCGCTCAATTGAGAATTTTTAAACTGTAGGGCAGTGACGAAAGTGGTACATGCACCGTCTAAGTTAGGGTTGAAATTGCATGATATGATGTCCGCTAGCACGTCCAACTGTTTACTTCTGCTCCAATACTGTTCCAGGAAGACAGCTACAAACTCATCCAATGATGTAAATTCATGGGCTCTACTCCAAAAGAACATCAGGGGTTCGCCAATCAATAAACTAGTCAAACGAAGACGCCAAAAATTCCAAGAGGTAGGTGCAAGAGTTTGTACTAATTTTATCTGATCAATGAATGGTTGAGGTTGCAAATGGCGATCAGTATTATCAAATTTTCCTAGTCCTTGTAATATACTAGGTACGTTGAGGTTGTCTGTTTGAATCCCTTGAGGTCGTTGTTGAATATGATTTTCTAATGCTGTTATTTTTTCCTGTGTTATCTGCCATTGACTATATGTGTAATTTTATTTGCGTTTATTCTTGATTTAATTGAGTCAGAGTGGATTTTTGAATTAGTAGAGTTCCGTTTAAAGCTTTACAGGTTTCAGTATTTTGATTGATGCTACCTTGCAGTTGGTTCATTTTTGTGGACATATTAATCTGTTTGTTTTGTATTTCTTTAATACTGTTAATATTTTTGTCAACTGTAGTTGTTAATGTTTGATTGGCAACGGTAATTTGTTTGTGGATTTCTTGGTGGCAATTGGCCTTAATGTTATTGGTTATATCCTGAATGGGTGTAGTGATTTGTATGGTTAGGTTATCTATCCTTTCATTGAGTTCACATGTAACCGTATCCAACCTTTCCGATAATCCTGCCGTAACTTTATCCTGACTTTCTTTTTGTAGGGTTATCATTGCTTTTAATTCTCCCTATGATTCTCTACTTTAGTTTCAATATTATCCAACCGTTGTTCTACTGATTTTATAGCGCCTGCGGTCTCTTTCATGCCCTGTTCCACTGTTTGTTTATTTTCCTCTTTTACTGTAGCAATCTCTTTTTTAATCTCCTGCATCATATTATCCATGTTTTTTGTAACATATATTGAAAGTACTGCTAGTTTGTTCCATTATTACCTTTTGAAGCGGATCTAACTCTGTGATTGAAAATATACTTTGTTTGCTCAGGTGTGACTCGGCCTCCGGCGATGCGGGTTCTGCAGGCTGCTCCTCGCCCCCTTCAAAGTTGATCTCTGCTATCCATTGATTCAATGGTGTGTCAGCGGCGTCGATTCGAGTGGATGATAGAGGTTGCAGACCTGGTGGATCGAAGACTATCGACCCGACACTTCCTGGTTCCCTTTCTCGTGGCGTATTGGCATCTACCGTGGTGGGGTTTGATGTGCCTGGAGTCGACAAAGTGGGATCTGTGCAACTGCCGTACATATATGAAACTTCAGAGTTTGCGGGAGTGTGATTCATTATGTCAAATATGATAAATGCTAATTAAACAGTGATAAAAATGATAAGCGAAAATGCTTAAAAAAGAGACACAAACCGGGACTTACAGTGAAACAGTGATGTGTAAAGTGTTTGGATACTCATACAACAAGGTATTTATACTTAAGTTTTTTATAATGCTCTAGCGCCCCCAATGTTTTGTTTTAATTTATTCTTGGCTAGTTTACAGGCTGTGACTATTTTCCAACCGCTTAAACATATATATATTTTTTGACTAGAAAGTAATAGCAGTTTAGGCTTATAAAATAAAATCTCTCTCTATAAACATGTATTTTTTACAGTACTAATAATATAAAATTGTCTTTAAAACATATAATTTCTCTTATTTAAAGCTATTGATTCCCCAAAAAGTAATACAAATTTCACTTCGCCAGTTTTCCTCAAAACTCGTATAAGTTATCTATAATTTTCAATATGGTTATTGACTTAATTTCAAATAATTATTCATGAGCTTGGCTCTCATCATCAGTCCCACGTTGGTACGGCATGTTTTATGTCACGTTATTCTTTATATTTAAAAAACGATTAGCCTCCTGCTTGGCATCAGTCGGTAAAGCATGAGATTTGATATAATTATATAATTTGGTCGTGGTTTTCTAATAGTATTCAGTCTTAAAAAATCTTGATAGGCCTAGGTATGGGCTTCTCCTATAACTCTTGTAATTCAATAAAAAATAAATATATATAAATATGATACTCATACAATAGTGATGAGGAATAATAAATAATTGCACACCATAAACGTTTCATACGTATAATATGCAAAAAAAAATAAAAAAAAAATAAATCGAGGCAAGAAATATATAAGAGCGATAAAAAATATAATATAAAAATAGAACAATAATTGAAATCAATAAATTTCACAGGCTAAACTTTATATTCTAGATTTATGGCACGAATCATTACCATGTGCCTTTATCTTAAAATCATATGCATTCTTTGCATGAGCTGCGATATGCGCTTGCTAATACTTGTCGACTTGGACAATTCAATTAAAAATATGTGCTTTAAGATCAGCTTGATAAATTAGCCACTAATAATCCAAATATATATATAAAAAATCTCTGGTGCTTAGCAGATTTCTTTGTATCGAATATATATTTTTATCTCAGGGTGCAAGATTCGGCACCTGACGGAATAGTAGAGCCATTCATCTAGTGAATTAGAGCTATAACAAACTATCGCAAATTATATTGCAAAAAATTAAATATCATATGCATATGTTTTGATAGCCTAGATTTGTACTTCTTTGATTTAATAGAAATGTATTCAGGAAATAAGAGTTACCAGGCGCATGAATACCGAATAAAATTTGCATGCACCAATAGTAAAACGGCAGTTAATAGGCGGCAACTGTAGGCCAGTTCAAAAATATTTCTATATATTTATATAAATGTACTAGATTTTGTGTTAAAATTTGTGTAATCTATGTTATCGATATGGCTCGAATGCAAAGAAATTATTAATCATATAATCTAAGCAATATTTTGGTATTTTTTGTAAGATCTATTTGAACCTAAATGGCGGAGGACTAAGATATTTAAATTTTATGCTAATTTGAAAGTCGGAAAGAGGATCTGTAAAACTTGAGAAGGAAGAACCAGCACTCGCCAGCCAATGCCACCATAAGAGGACCCCAAATATTTTAGAGCGAAGTACCTTACTAATGATTTTGTAAAAGTTAAAGTAAAGTAAATTATTAAATTCTTAAAAGACTTCGTGATGCTATTGTGAAGCAGAAGTCATTTTCATTTTTAATTAAATTATAACCCCTTGGAGGAGACGATTCCGGCTACCATATTCCCGGACCACATGGAGTTGGATCGACATCGGCGGCTTACAAGAAGATTTTCGACACGTGAGTGATTAAATTTGAATTAGTGATGGGCGCCCTAGTGCTTCGAATTAATCTGATGATCAAAGCTAGCTCGCCGAAAGGGTTTTATTATAAATTGAGAAATTAATAAGAGTAATACTTGCGCAAGTAAAATTAGTATTAAAGGTATTTATTTGAAAGCAAAATATAGATCAATATTTTAGAAATTCTATTAAATCAAAGAAGTACGAAATCTAGGCTATTAAAACATATGCATATAATATTTAATTTTTTGCAATACAATTTGCGATAATTTATTATAGTTCTAATTCACTAGATGAATGGCTCTACCTATTCCGTCAGGTGCCGAATCTTGCACCCTGAGATAAAAATATATATTCGATACAAATAAATCTACTAAATACTAGAGATTTTAATATATATATATATATATTTGGATTATTAGTGGCTAATTTATCAAGCTGATCTTAGAGCACACATTTTTGATTGAATTATCCAAGTCGACAAGTATTAGCAAGCGCATATCGCAACTACATGCAACAGAATGCATATGATTTTAAGATAAAGGCACATGGTAATGATTCGTGCCATAAATCTAGAATATAAAGTTAGCCTGTGATATTTTATTGATTTCAATTATTGTTCTATTTTTATATTATTTTTTTATCGCTCTATATATATATTTTTTGCCTCGATTGATCTTTGCATTATTTGTGTAATATATGTATGAAACTTTCATGGTGTGCAATTTATTTTTTATTCCTCAACACTATAGTATAAGTATCATTTATATATATATTTATTATTTATTGAATTACAAGAGTTATAGGAGAAGCCCATATCTAGGCCTATCAAGATTTTTTAAGACTGAATACTATTAGAAAACCACGACCTAATTATACCAAATCTCATGCTTTACCGACTGATGCCAAGCAGGAGGCTAATCGTTATTTAAATATAAAGAATAACGTGACACAAAGACATGTCGTACCAACGTGGGACTGATGATGAGAGCCAAGCTCATTGAATAATTATTTGAAATTAAGTCAATAACCATATTGAAAATTATAGATAACTTATACGAGTTGTGAGGAAAACTGGCGAAGGAAATTTGTATTACTTTTTGGGGAAACAAGAGCTTTAAATAGAGAGAAATTATATGTTTTAAAGAAAATTTTATATTATTAGTACTGTGAAAAATTACATGTTTATAAAGAGAGATTATATTTTATAAGCCTAAACTGCTATTACTTTCTAGTCAAAAATATATTAGGTGTTTAAGCCGGTTGGAAAATAAGTCGCAGCCTGTAAACTAGCCAAGAATAAATCAACAAAACATTGGGGGCGCTAGAGCATTGTAAAAAACTTAAGTATAAATACCTTGTTGTAAGAGTATCCAAACACTTTACACATCACTGTTCACTGTAAGTCCCGGTTGTGTCTCTTTTTTAAGCATCTTCGCTTATCATTTTTGTCACTGTTTAATTAGCATTTATCATATTTGACATAATGAATCACACTCCCGCAAACTCTGAAGTTTCATATATGTACGGCGGTTGCACAGATCCCACTTTGTCGACTCCAAGCACATCAAACCCCACCACGGTAGATGCCAATACGCCACGAGAAAGGGAACCAGGAAGCGTCGGGTCGATAGTCTTCGATCCACCAGGTCTGCAACCTCTATCATCCACTCGAATCGACGCCGCTGACACACCATTGAATCAACGGATAGTAGAGATCAACTTTGAAGGGGGCGAGGAGCAGCCTGCCGAACCCGCATCTCCAGAGGCCGAGTCACATCTGAGCAAACAAAGTCTATTTTCAGTCACAGAGCTAGATCCTTTTCAAAAGGTAATGATGGAACAAACTAGCAGTATGTTCAATATTATGCTACAAAACACAATGGACAAAATGATGCAGGAGATTAAAAAAGAGAATGTGGAAATGAAAGAGGCAAATAAGCAAACAATGGAACAGGGCATGAAAGAGACAGCGGGCGCTATAAAATCAGTAGAACGACGGTTGGATACTATTGAGGCTAAAGTAGAGAATCATAGGGAAGAATTAAAAGCAATGATAAATCTACAGAAAGAAAGTCAGGATAAAGTTACGGCAGGATTATCGGAAAGGTTGGATACGGTTACATGTGAGCTCAACGAAAGGATAGATAACCTAACCATACAAATCACTACACCCATTCAGGATATAACCAATAACATTAAGGCCGATTGCCACCAAGAAATCCACAAACAAATTACCGTTGCCAATCAAAACTTAACAACTACAGTTGACAAAAATATTAACAGTATTAAAGAAATACAAAATAAACAGATTAATACGTCCACAAAAATGAACCAACTGCAAGGTAGCATCAATCAAAATACTGAAACCTGTAAAGCTTTAAACGGAACTCTACTAATTCAAAAATCCACTCTGACTCAATTAAATCAAGAAATAACGCAAATAAAATTACACATAATAGTCAATGGCAGATAACACAGGAAAAAATAATAGCATTGGAAAATCATATTCAACAACAACCTCAAGGGATTCAAACAGACAACCTCAACGTACATAGTATATTACAAGGACTAGGAAAATTTGATAATACTGATCGCCATTTGCAACCTCAACCATTCATTGATCAGATAAAATTAGTACAAACTCTTGCACCTACCTCTTGGAATTTTTGGCGTCTTCGTTTGACTAATTTATTGATTGGCGAACCCCTGATGTTCTTTCGGAGTAGAGCCCATGAATTTACATCATTGGATGAGTTTGTCGCTGTCTTCCTGGAACAGTATTGGAGCAGAAGTAAACAGTTGGACGTGCTAGCGGACATCATATCATGCGATTTCAACCCTAACTTAGACGGTGCATGTACCACTTTCGTCACTGCCCTACAGTTTAAAAATTCTCAATTGAGCGAGCCCATTAATGAATCGGCATTAGCAAGTATTATTTTAAAGAAGCTACCGTATCAAGTTAGAATGGCACTCGCCACACAACCCATTACTGATTGTAAGCAGCTGATTAATCATTTATATGGCATACAGTCTGCAATGGCAATATCAAACCACCGCTCAGACCAGAGATACGCACCAAATCAACATAATTCAAAATTTAATCCGCATAACAGCCAAAATTATGAACCGGTATCATATGATCGCTACCGATCTGCTCCTCAATTTGAACGCCGCTATGAGCACAGGCAAAATGGTAATTGGAATAATGAAAAATTTCAAAATCGTACAACCAACCACTATGCCCAGCAGAGCAATCGTAAGAATCACTATGATGGCCGTGATCGATTAAACTCACATAATAATCACACACAAAACAATTACAACAGAAATTATAAACCGCCACCTCAACAAGTAAGTACAAATTATACATTAGCACATGCAATAGGATTGAATCAACAAAAAAACCGGAACCCAGCACCCAACGACCCGCCACCAGATATACAGAAAACTACAGCTAATAACCAGGACTATATGATACCCCGATATAACCACACAAGCTCAGAAAAAGTAGATAGAGAAAATAAAGATACTACAGCCTCATATACCACCTTTGTGAACAGTTTACCGAAAATATTAGAAGAACCGAAGCCAATACAAGACAGCCTACCATCAAAAACCGCCGCCAACAATGCAATTAAAACCAGCCGCAAGCAACAACCTCTATTAAGCATCCTGTTCCCTACTGAAGATCTCTCACCGCCGGAGAACACCAACAGCCACCAGGATCATGCACTAATTAAGGAGTTAGTTAATACAGAAAATATAAAAAATGTAACAGACCCGTGCACTGAACCTACAACCGCCTATCAAGGGATACCACCGAAGCGCACCAAGGACCAAGAGGATGACACCAGGGAGGACGGCATCCAGGACAAGAGGAGTGACCACCGCAAGGCCCGGAGACGGAAGCGCCCGAGGACACCGGACGGCCGACATCAGGACGAGGAGGACGACATTCGGGAGAAGAGCATGCATCGTAAGGCCCGGAGCGCGAAGAAACGGAGGAACCGCGCGCGCGATGGAGGCCGCATGCACGATTTAAACGCCCGAAGAGGACACCGGACGGGACAGGAGGAGAACAGACCACCGACGTCATGCATCCGCGGCACATACGCTTTAAAGGCTATGATCAGCGATGTGACCGGAAAAATAGGCCAAAGGAATATGACAGAAACGGAACTGATAGGAATACTATTATGGATTCATGCCGGGAAAACAATGAGTGGACTACTTGTGGGAACTAATAAAGGATAAACGGTGTTTGAGAAGAATGGAAGCAATAAAAAGTAATATAAAGAAAGTGGAAGTACCTGGCTATATGTTGAGAGATTATATTATTAAAAGATGATAAATGTTTGGATATGGTGTTTAATGTTGGTATGATGGCTGTGATATATAATAAAAGACTGTGTTGTAGATATATGGAAAATATTATATTGTATATTAAAAGAATCTAGTATTGATGAGTGGAAAGTTAATATTATAAAATGTTATTGTTGTGAGCCTACTATTTATAATGAACCGAGATCAAGAAATAATGAAATAAAGGAAAGGTGAATTAAGATTACAGGATGATTGGAAAAAGAATGGATTAAAGGAACTACAATAATGAATCAAGGAATTGTTTAAAGAGTATACCAGATACAGGGCTTTAAATTTATGATGAAAAAATTATCAATAGGACAGCCTCACAAATCAACAGCAGATAACCTAGCCGCCTACAACAGCTACAAGCAGAAAACAAAAGATACGGGAAAGCCACGAAATTCTACAAACCACATCACAGAATTTGAAAAAATATGATAAGAAATCAAGGAAAACATTATTATCAAACCGATTACTAACCTTCCTTAATAAATTTAATCTTGGTATAGGACCGCGTGGCAACAATCCAGTGTTTAATTCCTTCCAGCCGTTAGAAGCCTGCAATAAGAAAAAGAATAATTTTTAAATGTGTAATTAAATTATATACATCACTAAAAAAGGACACAAGCGGGGATAGTAAAATTAAAATTTGTTAAACCTTTTTAAGAGAAAAAATTGAGCAGTTAGGTTAGTTATGAAATCGACAGCAAATTCTGATGTAACATGTAGCAGATGAAATGTAGAACAGCGACCAGCTGAGCAAAGCCACCTAAATCAAATATGTGACGTCTGTTGAACATATGTTTATAAAAAGAAATGTACCCAAAAAGTTATTATTATTGTTATTTATTATATTTATTAATGTCGATATATTTATTTATATGTTTTATATTTATTACTTTTAATTATGCCACGTTTGTTACCTGAAAAAGACTTAAAGTGAATACAAGCTACCAAAAACCAAAGAGCCATTAGCAAAAGAAAAGTATTGTACCTGATGTATAGAAAATTATTTATATTAAGACCTAAGAAATACTATAAGATATAAGCCCAGAAGTTTTGTGAATCGAAATTATTGTCTAAAAGGAATCATTTGTGAGAATTATGAAATGTGTGTAGTTAGGTTGGCGGCCCTGCAAGCGGCGAATTTAAAAATTACTATAGTTAAGTGTTGTCAGGAGGAGTACGTTTAGAAGTTTATATTTATGATATTTTATGTGTGTTGAGGAGGAGAATTTGTTATTGTATTTGATAAAGGTATAAAGGAGATGCAGCAAATATGTCTGCGAACTGTGATAGAAGTATGAGAGTATAATTTATAAATAAAGTATAGTGTATATCGATGTATTGAAGGGTGGGTTTTCATTAAAAACATTGTGATTCTCAAATATTTTGAATTCAAACCCAGGGCGCCAGCTGTAACATATTAAATCTGGGTAGACAAAAAGCCCTAACAGAAACAGTAATAGGTCTGAAATAAAGTAACTGGCTAATATCGCCAAATAGATAATAACTAAGATTAGATAGCATCAGCTTATCTGGCTAAATGGTACAAGAACCTAAAAAGGATTTGAAGGAAGTTTATTGCTCATAAATAGATTATTATATAAAATATTTGAAGATTGAGGTTATGTACATGTATTCACGGATCGGTGACCTAGAGATCGATCAAACCGAGGAACGTAGAATCTGACCAAAAACCCTTGGCAGAGCTTTATTGCAATCAGATGGTGTGCAATATGAAAAAACACCCGTCCACGTGGCTAATTATTAGGTAGCATGGAATTATATAATGTATAGAATATTAACTAGCATGCAAAGAGCATAAATAAAAAACCAAATAAAAATAATTTAATGTATTCAGGAAATAAGAGTTACCAGGCGCATGAATACCGAATAAAATTGCATGCACCAATAGTAAAACGGCAGTTAATAGGCGGCAACTGTAGGCCAGTTCAAAAATATTTCTATATATTTATATAAATGTACTAGATTTTGTGTTAAAATTTGTGTAATCTATGTTATCGATATGGCTCGAATGCAAAGAAATTATTAATCATATAATCTAAGCAATATTTTGGTATTTTTTGTAAGATCTATTTGAACCTAAATGGCGGAGGACTAAGATATTTAAATTTTATGCTAATTTGAAAGTCGGAAAGAGGATCTGTAAAACTTGAGAAGAAGAACCAGCACTCGCCAGCCAAATGCCACCATAAGAGGACCCCAAATATTTTAGAGCGAAGTACCTTACTAATGATTTTGTAAAAGTTAAAGTTAAAGTAAATTATTAAATTTCTTAAAAGACTTCGTGATGCTATTGTGAAGCAGAAGTCATTTTCATTTTAATTAAATTTATAACCCCTTGGAGGAGACGATTCCGGCTACCATATTCCCGGACCACATGGAGTTGGATCGACATCGGCGGCTTACAAGAAGATTTTCGACACGTGAGTGATTAAATTTGAATTAGTGATGGGCGCCCTAGTGCTTCGAATTAATCTGATGATCAAAGCTAGCTCGCCGAAAGGGTTTTATTATAAATTGAGAAATTAATAAGAGTAATACTTGCGCAAGTAAAATTAGTATTAAAGGTATTTATTTGAAAGAAAAATATAGATCAATATTTTAGAATTTCTATTAAATCAAAGAAGTACGAAATCTAGGCTATTAAAACATATGCATATAATATTTAATTTTTTGCAATACAATTTGCGATAATTTATTATAGTTCTAATTCACTAGATGAATGGCTCTACCTATTCCGTCAGGTGCCGAATCTTGCACCCTGAGATAAAAATATATATTCGATACAAATAAATCTACTAAATACTAGAGATTTTAATATATATATATATTTGGATTATTAGTGGCTAATTTATCAAGCTGATCTTAGAGCACACATTTTTTGATTGAATTATCCAAGTCGACAAGTATTAGCAAGCGCATATCGCAACTACATGCAACAGAATGCATATGATTTTAAGATAAAGGCACATGGTAATGATTCGTGCCATAAATCTAGAATATAAAGTTAGCCTGTGATATTTTTATTGATTTCAATTATTGTTCTATTTTTATATTATTATTTTTTATCGCTCTATATATATTTTTTGCCTCGATTGATCTTTGCATTATTTGTGTAATATATGTATGAAACTTTCATGGTGTGCAATTTATTTTTATTCCTCAACACTATAGTATAAGTATCATTTATATATATATTTATTTTATTGAATTACAAGAGTTATAGGAGAAGCCCATATCTAGGCCTATCAAGATTTTTTAAGACTGAATACTATTAAAAACCACGACCTAATTATATCAAATCTCATGCTTTACCGACTGATGCCAAGCAGGAGGCTAATCGTTATTTAAATATAAAGAATAACGTGACAACTTTTTCAAATATCAATGTACTACGCTCTAAATGATTTGGGGTACCTCCCTGGTGGCATTTGGTTGGCGAGTGCGGTTCTCCTTCTCAATTTTACAAATCTATTTCGACTTCAATAACATAAAATTGAATATTTGTCCTCGCCCTTTAGGTTCAATATAGATCTTACAAAAAATACAAAATATTGCTTAGGTTGTATGATTCAATAATTTCTTGCATTCGACCATATCGATAACATAAGACTATACAAAGTTTTAACACAAAATCCGGTACTTATATAAAAAGATAAGAAATATTTTTGAAAGGCCTACAGTTGCGTATTACTGCCGTTTTTATATTGGGCATGAAATTTTATTCCGTAATCATGCGCTGGATAACTTCTTATTTGAATACACTTAATTATTTTTATTTGGTTTATTTGTTATGCTCTTTACATCTAGCTAATATTCTATACATATATTAATTCATGCTACTAATAATAGAAAACGTGATCAGGTGTTTTTTCACATTGCAACACTATTTGATTGCAATAGAGCTCTGCCAAGGGTTTTGGTCAGATTCTATGTTTCTCGATTTGATCGATCTCTAGGTCACCGATCCGTGAATACATGTACCTAACCTCAATCTTATAATATTTTATATAATAATCTATTTGTGAGCAACAGAATTCCTTCAAATCCTTTTTAGGTTTTTGTACCATTAAGCCAGAACAAGCTGATGCTATCTAATCTTAGTTATTATCTATTTGGCGATATTAGCCAGTTACTTTATTTTCAGACCTATTACTGTTTCTGTTAGGAATTTTTATCTACCCAAATTTGATACTTTACACATTATAAAGTGGACCTGACCATAGTTTGCACAATTTTATGGAAATTCTTAATTGAAAATTAATAACAGAAAATTAGGTTCTTTATTGTTTTCAGAGAGTTCAAATTGAAATTTAATGATGGAGTGAGTATTAAGTGTGTATAAGAAGTAAGTATGGGAAGAGTTTGGAGTGAGCATTTATTTATTCTTGTGGCTTTTATCGGCAGAGAGATCCTTTTCGATGTTCCGCCTTGCTGTATTAACCAACGTCATTTCCTATCAACACTCAAGGTTATAGGTTATGAATTGGGTTATTCATGTTTTCTCACTATAAATTTGCACTTCCACTTCCTGAGTTTCTATTTTATAATTTTTAAAATCAAGAAAACTATTTTCAAACATAAAATCTCATTTTGAAAGTGAATAAATGAGTGATAATGAAAATAATGAGTTTGAAGGCAGTAGAAAGTAAGTAGAAGACGTAGTGAAGTGAGAGGACAAACTATCCGAAATCCGTACAACGACAGTGTACTACCTTTAGTCAGTCTATATACGCCTTCAATTGGGAAGAAGGCAACTTGCACAACACGTTCAGACCATAACATGGCGGCAAAATAATATTTCGATATTGAAAGAACGTCTCATAGTGATTTTTGTTACTATGGAAGTCGGATCCATACCTCCCTTTGCACTGTGTAACCTTCCCATGAGAGTTTCAACCTCAAATCAATTTGGAAAATATTGAAATTCGAGGAAAGAGTATCAACATGTTTCATGGATATAGAATATCTAATATTTTTAATATAAGATATTTAATTCCCAATATGATACAGTATATGTATAATACCGAAAATAATTGATACGGGAGAAAATAATTGAATAATAAAATTTGGGAAACATTGAAATTCGAGGAGAGTGTATTTGTTCTTGTTATTGAGTATGTTTCCTAGTTCCAAAATAGGAACAGCAAAACTGCTACAAAAAAAACGGCCTGCAGCGCTACAGGTCGAAGTTTTGTCAACAGCAATCAAGAAATTGCTGATTCGGAATTCGTAAACTAGGTTATGTTTATAGAATGCATGTAGTAACTTCAGCACAAGCAGGTAATGTTTTCTATTTCCCAATTATTCTTCTCCAGATTATTATAACAAAACAATAGTGAACGTTACTTGGACGTGACTGGCTCTTGTAAGGCTCAAATGAAATTCTAGTCTCGGCTAACACCTCGACTAGAAGCATCATTCTCGCCCTGGAAACGAACCCTTCCCGTCCATGTGACGTGAAATACTATTCTAATACAAGATGTATGATACCATAGAGAAACAATGGCGTAAGTAGATATCCCATGGTATAGGAGGTTAATGTCGTAACTTTTACTGTTATCTCAAGCTGATTACTGTTGATTATTGTCGATTTTTACTGTTTTGTTGGGGTGAGAGTGTATGAACGGCACAATATGAGAGACTACCAGTGTCACACAGCTTCACGGGTAAGAACTATGTGGACTATTGGCTTGAGATAACAGTAAAATTTACGACATAAACTCCCTTTACCATGGAATATCTACTTACGCTATTGTTTCTCTATGATGATACCGATAATAATTGATACGGAAGACTTCTAATTTTTTTAATTTTCAGTGTAATTTTGATACAGGAGATTTAGCACTATCAAAGTATATTTTTTAAATGTATTCCCTCTCATGTTTGTGGAATATAGAAGTAATATTTCAAGTAAAATATTGAAAAATACATAATTATGGATTCTGCAGCGTAGATTGGCAAGCCGACTTGCATGACATTAGCAGCGTGAAAACATTCGGATCAACTCTCCTGGCGACCAGTGGAGTGCGTTCTCATTTCAACTTTTACCGGCGGTTTGCAATTTCTATGTTTGTGCTTTTAAAGGCCAAACTTTCGCTGGCAAAGTTGACTGAGCAGGTAATCTCCAGGGTGAGATAGCAACGGAGATTGCCTGCATATTACACAGATGAAAGTTGCCCAGTACGTGGATCACCACTAGGAATTGTTTGCTTTTGCTTTCTTGAGGCCTCCACAAGTCGCCTGGGACTTGCATACGTTCATAATTGAGAAATAAGAGCTGTCTCAAGTTTCTCGCTCGTGTGAATGAACTTTATATGTCTTTGCTCGGTTAATTCTGTGTATGAGTGACAATGTGGAAAGAATAGAAGTGGGCCTATTTTCAAGGTTAAAGAAACTTGGATTGTAATAATTCGTTTCCCACACCATCTGAACTATTCCAGCTACTTTCGACTTCAATCATTTGAAACAAAACTAATTCCTCAAGGCATTGAGGATCTTCTTCAAAGACATAAGCACCATTCAACTATCGTTGGTAAATCAATAAATTCCTATTATACTGTATTGTTTCTAATGATAACAGTAGATTACAAGTTTCTAGAATTCATTTACTGAATATTAGGCAGAGGACATGAGTAGATATAAAAGGGGGAGTCTGGCACACAAGTGTGCCTGACTCCCCCTTTACCTCAAGGTCATCCAGGTCAACCACCCCCAACCTCAAGGTCATCCAGGTCAACCACCCTCAACCTCAAGGTCATCCAGGTCAACCACCCCCAACCTCAAGGTCATATAGGTCAACCACACCCACCTCAAGGTCATCTAGGTCAACAACACCTACCTCAAGGTCATCCAGGTCAACCACACCCACCTCAAGGTCATCCAGGTCAACCACACCCACCTGAAGGTCATCCAGGTCAACCACACCCACCTCAAGGTCATCCAGGTCAACCAACCTAATCTCAAGGTCATCCAGGTCAACCACCCTAACCTCATGGTCACCCAAAAAAAAAAAAATTTGAATGCCTCCTCCAGGACAACAAACTCATCCACTGAGTTTGCTGTTTGCTGACATCGTGCAGCTTTGCTCATCTGGAACAATGCAGAACAATATTGTATTAGTATGGTATGCAGTATTCAACTCTATATATATATATCACTATCAACGGATGTGGGGGATGAAGGTGGTGAATCGGTATCTAGATTGTGGGTCGGGGGATGGAGGTTCATAGGGTTTATGTTCTAGGGATGATGGTCCGGAGCTGTATGGGGGAATGTGAATGGGGGTCTAGGATCTACTTTGTAATTATACATTTTTTAGGTTAGGGTGGATTACAACCACCAATTCAAAGAACCTAATTCATAATTAAACTCATAACTTGTATGTATTGGAACCTAATTCATAATTACACTAGTCATTTTGACTATGTCATT